>NW_011494640.1:11275166-11286044 GCF_000754665.1 Bison bison bison | reverse complement strand
TTTTTTTTGCCATACACTGACATGAATCAGCCTTGGGTGTGCATGTGTGTGTTCCCCATCCTGAACCCCCACCCCGCCACCTCCCTCCCCATCCCATCCCTCAATATTGCCCCAGTGCAACAGCTTTGAGTGCCCTGTTTCATGCATTGAACTCGGACTGGTGATCTTATTTCACATATGGTAATATACATGTTTCAGTGCTATTCTCTCAAATCATCCCACCCTCATCTTCTCCCACAGAGTCCAAAAGTCTGTTCTTTAATTCTGTGTCTCTTTTGCTGTCTCACATATAGGGTCATTGTTGCCATCTTTCTAAATTCCATATATATGCATGAATATACTGTATTGGTGTTTTTCACTCTGTATAATAGGCTCCAGTTTCATCCACCTCATTAGAACTGATTCAAATACATTCTTTTTAACAGCTGAATAATATTCCATTGTGTATATGTACCACAGATTTCTTATCCATTCGTCTGCTGATGGACATCTAGGTTGCTTCCATTTCCTGGCTATTGTAAACAGTGCTGTGATGAACATTGGGGTACACATATCTCTTTCAATTCTGGTTTTCTCAGTGTGTATGCCCAGCAGTGGGATTGCTGGGTCCTATGGCAGTTCCAAAATCACTGCAGATGGTGATTGCAGCCATGAAATTAAAAGATGCTTACTCCTTGGAAGGAAAGTTATGACCAACCTAGATAGCATATTCAAAAACAGAGACATTACTTTGCCAACAAAGGTCTGTCTAGTCAAGGCTATGGTTTTTCCAGTGGTCATGTATGGATGTGAGAGTTGGACTGTGAAGAAGGCTGAGTGCCGAAGAATTGATGCTTTTGAACTGTGGTGTTGGAGAAGACTCTTGAGAGTCACTTGGACTGCAAGGAGATATAACCAGTCCATTCTGAAGGAGATCAGTCCTGGGTGTTCATTGGAAGGACTGATGCTAAAGCTGAAACTCCAATACTTTGGCCACCTCATGCAAAAAGTTGACTCACTGGAAAAGACTCTGATGCTGGGAGGGATTGGGGGCAGGAGGAGAAGGGGACGACAGAGGATGAGATGGCTGGATGGCATCACTGACTCAATGGACATGAGTCTGAGTGAACTCTGGGAGTTGGTGATGGACAGGGAGGCCTGGTGTGCTGCAATTCATGGGGTTGCAAAGAGTCAGACATGACTGAGCGACTGAACTGACTGAACTGACTGATGGCAGTTCTATTTCCAGTTTTTTAAGGAATCTCCACACTGTTCTCCATTGTGGCTGTACTAGTTTGCATTCCCACCACAAGTGTAAGAGGGTTCCCTTTTCTCCACACCCTCTCCAGAATTTATTGTTTGTAGACTTTTTGATAGCGGCCATTCTGACTGGCATGAGATGGTACCTCATTGTGGTTTTGATTTGCATTTCTCTGATAATGAGTGCTGTTGAGCATCTTTTCATGTGTTTGTTAGCCATCTGACTACAATATTCTGGAGAATTCCATGGACAGAGGACCCTGGTGGGCTATAGCTCATGGTCAAACCCAACTGAGCAACTAACACACACATTACATTATCAGATATGTAGTTTCCACACATTTTCTCCCATTTCATAGGTTGTTTTTTCATTTGTTTGATGATTTCCTTTGCTCTGCAGAAACTTTTTAGATTGAAGTAGTTCTTGGTCTTTCAAGTGAGGATTATAATATAACCACTCTAGAGGGTTACTGAAAAAATTTAAAGAGATAAAGTATATAAAATGTAAAAAAAAAAAAAAAAAGCTTAATGCATTGTAGACATTCAAAGTCTGCCTGTGTTTGAAGAAAAGAATAACATTTTCTGCTTTTGCTTCATCGTTGACCTACAGTGATTTTGCCATATAGACCCTACTCAGAATATAATCATATGATAGCCTTCACTGTCTTCTGAATAAACTAAGGAGATTATGCAATTAGTAGTGAGGGGGGAACATTAGAATATCAATAGGAAAACTATAAAACCTTAGTAAGTAAAGTCATTTCACTTATTGGTGCTGTCTCCCCATCCACTGCTGATATTTTTATAATGATTTTTTAAGTAGTAAATACATGCCGTGAGTGTAGTGTTAGCTACTCAGGGATTATAAGATTTAATCTACTCCAGGGATAATTTAGGAGAATTGAAATTGGACTTTGAGCTACATGTTGGGGTTACTAAACAAACAATTTCATCTGGAATGGGTGAAAAAGATAATATGGAGCAGAGACTTCCATGGATAAACCTAAGTGGCTTGACTATCTCATTCCTTACTGGAATGACTGGGGTCTTGTATGCCCTGAACAGGTGAGGAGTTGCTTGGTGAGTGCTGTGGTTTACCTTGCTATTCTGAATGGTCACAGTCCAGCAACAGCAGCATCTCCCCAAATCTTGTAAACACAGCATCTGGCCCCCACCCCAAACTAAACAATAGTTTGCATCTTAACAAGATGACCATTTGCAAGGTGTGCGCATGAAAATTTGAAAAGCAATGGTCTAGAGAATAAAGGGATAATAGAATTTGTAATGTCTTGGTTATATAATATGTTGTTGGCTTCCCTGCTGCACAAAGAGAAAACGGAGCTCTGAGTTGTAAGATGGGAATGATGAGGTTCTATACCTAAATTTTCTTTGGAAGATGAACCAATTTCTTGGCATTCAAAAGCAACAGGACTACAGAAAGAAATATCATTGTTTAAACCATAAACTGCACGATGAACTATAATCACTGGCTGATTGGAAAGACCACCCTAAGTCTCCCTGTTACTTTTCAGGTGGCCCCGAATGACTAGGAAACATACCTGCCTAGCCAGGTAGTCCACTGAGCATAGCTAATATGCCAGCCACTAAGACCGCAGAGTGACTGAGGTTGCAGAGTGAATATAGCTCAGAGAAGCCTCTTGTATTAAAACAGTGCCCGTTCAAGGATTTTACATAACCTTAGGGTAAATTTGTTCTGGGCTCTAAGACTATAGAGCCTGCAAAGTTTCAGGTAACTGTAATCTGCCTATTGTGCAATCCATAACGTTTGGCATTAATGATGAAACTTCTTTCTATTGTGATAGTACTAGATTATCTAATGACCAAAGAATTAGTTCTGGTTAAAGGCCCAGGTGGAGTTCCCAGGTGGTGCTAGTGGTAAAGAATCTGCCTGCTGATGCAGCAGACACAAGAGACCTGGTTTCGAACTCTGGGTTGGAAAGATCCTCTGGAAAAGGAAATGGCGACCACTCCAGCATTCTTATCTGGAAAAATCCCATGGACAGAGGAGCCTGGCGGACTATAGTCCATGGGGTTACAAAGAGTCTGACATGACTGAGCACTTGTAAGCAGCAGCAAAAAGTCCTGCTAGATAGCAAATAAAAATATAGAGCAGTTAATTTCAGATAAGCATTAAATAATTTTTAGTATAAACTTATCTCATGGATTCCTTGGGTCTCGTATGTTATCTGGCAACCCTAGTTCTGCCAACCCTTAGCCCTTTAGAGCTGGGACTAGGTATTTACCTAGGATCTTATGAAAATTGTATTCAAAAAAGAGTGTGTCACCCCTATGCCTTCCCCGAGGATATGCATTTCTAGCTAGAGGATTACACAGCTTGTATTTTGAAACCAACCTCAGAGATCATCAGCTTTGTTTTTCTGGGTTTCACAAAGATTAAATGACTTGCTCAGGGCAACAAGGCTGCTTATTTCTGGATCTACTTTTCCTCATGTGAGTCATCTTGAGTAATGTAACCTTGAACCTCAATGTACTAAATTTGACGTAGAAACTGTTCTTATAAATGGTCTGAAAGTAATAGAGGGCGGGGTGGAGGAGGGATGACAAGTAAACAAAGGCCAGGAAGTGATAAAGCTAGGCATTAACTGTAGAGACAAAGGACTAAAGTGCTTCAAATGTGGGTTACATTAAGGTTGTCACGATAGTTAAAGCATGTACATTTTTTCTGTTGAATTGAAGCTATGGAACACAGTTGGAATTTTGTTGACAGTTTTAAAATGCGTCATATTAATCAAATTACTCCAAATGTGTTATTGACTCACTGCATTAAAGACACAAGATATTTGTAATTAGAAAAAATATTGCTGAACCATAAAAACCTGTGCTGCACCAAATTAAATACTGTTATCTTGGGAAGTGCATAAGAGAGAGAAAAACTTTATCTAAAATGAGACCCAAGATCCTGCGAGATAATTTACAAAAGCAATTTTTAATATGTACAAGTCAGTTCAAGGAAAAAAAAATAACAGGGGTTGCCTATTGAAATCTCAACACTTTTGAGCCCTCTTCTGGCCAGTAGTTGGTGACAGAAAATTCAAGACTAAATAACCTCTGGTGAATAACAAAGGTGTGAAAGCCATCAAAAATGTATGAGGCTTTAAAACAAAAATTAAAACAAAATTGTTTCACCAGATCAGATGAAAATTTACTGTAACTTGACTTTATTTTCTACTCTCTCATCTCTGCTATATGTCTACATGAAGGGAAAACATAATAATCATGACAGTCACTTCAAAGAAACAAGTAAACCTGTTCTTCTGCGGTAGAAGGAGGGAATGAAATGCATTCCTTTCTAAACATCAAGAAAATTGGATTATGAGTCCCAGAATAGCTTCAAAAATATTTGTACTTTATTGGGCGTCATATTAGTAGTAGTCTCCCATCAAGGACCCCTGTCGTGCTCCTTTTAAGACTAATTTTGGAGATTATGGATGTTAAAGAACAACCAAAACCAAAGCCAAAAACTTGTAATAAGTGAAGCCAAACTGCCCGGAAATACAGCATCGTGCTTCTGTTCCTCAAGCCACTCTAGGAAGCAACAGCCTAGAAATCACACCACAGGTAATTTCCAAGTCTTCTGGGTATAACCTCACATGGATATTTCTGGAACTACCCAACATTTAAAGAGAACTCCAGATAGACAGTGGTGTGTCCTAGTGCTAACCCAGGAGAAGGCAATGGCAACCCACTCCAGTACTCTTGCCTGGAAAATCCCATGGACCGAGGGGCCTGGTGGGCTGCAGTCCATGGGGTCGCTAGGAGTCGGACATGACTGAGCGACTTCACTTTATTTTTTCACTTTCATGCATCGGAGAAGGAAATGGCAACCCACTCCAGTGTTCTTGCCTGGAGAATCCCAGGGACGGGGGAGCCTGGTGGGCTGCCGTCTATGGGATAGCACAGAGTCAAACACGACTGAAGCAACGCAGCAGCAGCAGCAGCAACAGCAGTGCTTACCCACTATCCTGTGACCAGACCGGGAGGGTAGCACTTGGGTTGGGGTGGGGAGTTTAGTGAAGACCATGTGCATTTCATTTAAGAAAAGTATTAAGAATACGCAGCTAAGTAAGATTTATGTTAGAACATATTGCCACATTTTTAAAAAAGATTTTATGGCTCTGATTGGAAAACATTAAAACCTTAACAAAATATTCTGAAGGTAGTGAGATTTTGGCAAAGTAACTCCACTGTAAGAGCCCCAGTGATGAATATGTTAGGGGTTAAGTTCAAGGAATTACTGAATGCTTTGCTTATTGCCTTGAAAGAGGGCTGCTCCATGGAAGTAAATTCAAGTGGAGCATGTGAGGCTTTGAGTAATTGCTTTTCAGGCTACTACTACTACTAAGTCACTTCAATCGTGTCTGACTCTGTGTGACCCCATAGATGGCAGCCCACCAGGCTCCCCCGTCCCCAGGATTCTCCAGGCAAGAACACTGGAGTGGGTTGCCATTTCCTTTTCCGATGCATGAAAGTGAAAAGTGAAAGTGAAGTTGCTCAGTCATGTCCAACCCTCAGCAACCCTATGGACTGCAGCCTTCCAGGCTCCTCCGTCCATGGGATTTTCCAGGCAAGAGTACTGGAGTGGGGTGCCATTGCCTTCTCCGTTCTTTGCAGGAGACCCTCCTAATAAAAAAGTGGAAAACATCAGAAATTATCAGGAGCCTGTACAATTCTATAGAGTGAGAAAAAGAAAACAGGTCTTGTTCTTGACTCTAGTGGTGTTAACAATGCTTGAGAGACATATACTTTGCACTGAGGTATTACATTAAGGCTCTTGTAACCAGAATAAATTTAAATAGAACAGATCTTCATTTGAAAGATCACTTGCCAACAAGAGTCCATTGAAAATGAATGGTTAAAAGTATTGTGATACCGTGTCTTTCTGATCAATTAAATTATCAATTTAAATTATCAATTTAGTTTGATTAAATTATCAATTTAAAAAAATAAAAGAGAAAAATTTCTAAAACCCAAGTATAAATTCAATTACAAATTTGATACTGAAAGAACTTCTCTGGAGACTGTTGTGTTTTACCCTCAATTTATTTATGCTACAGTGTCACCAGTCCCCACCGGGATTACAATGGTGGACGATCCATGACCTACTAAATCCTGTAATAAGGCATAAATGCAAATGAGAGTGGATTTGAGCTTGGCTGTATCTAGACTCTCAAAACTGAGTTATCAAAGGAAGAAAACCCTGCTGAATCCAAATATTTTTATTTTTAATTAAAAAAAGTTTTTTTAAGATTTTTTTTGATGTGGATTGTTTTTTAAAAATTCTTTATTGAATTTGTTACAATACTGTTTCTGTTTTCTGTGTTGTTTTTTTGACCGTAAGGAATGTGGAATCTTAGCTCTGCCACCAGGATTGAACCCACGCCCCTTGCACTGGAAGGCAAAGTCCCAACCACTGAAATTAGAACATTCCCTAACACCACACACAAAATAAACTCAAAATGGATTAAAGATCTAAACGCAAGACCCGAAACTATAAAACTCCTAGAGGAAAACATAGGCAAAACACTCTCTGACATAAGTCACAGCAAGATCCTCTACGACCCACCTCCCAGAGTAAGGGAAATAGAAGCAAAAATAAACAAATGGGACCTAATTAAACTTAAAACTTTTGCACAATGAAAGAAACTATAAGCAAGGTGAAAAGACAGCCTTCAGAATGGGAGAAAATAATAGCAAACGAAGCAACTGACAAAGAATTAATCTCAAAAATATACAAGCAACTCCTGCAGCTCAATTCCAGAAGAATAAATGACCCAATCAAAAAATGGGCCAAAGAACTAAATTGACATTTCTCCAAAGAAGACATGCAGATGGCTAACAAACACATGAAAACAAGCTCAACATCACTCATTATCAGAGAAATGCAAATCAAAACCACAATGAAATACCATCTCATGCCGGTCAGAATGGCTGCTATCGAAAAATCTACAAACAATAAATGCTGGAGAGGGTGTGGAGAAAAGGGAACCCTCTTACACTGTTGGTGGGAATGCAAACTAGTACAGCCACTATGGAGAACAGTGTGGAGATTCCTTAAAAATCTGAAAATAGAACTGCCATAGGACCCAGCAATCCCACTGCTGGGCATACACACCGAGGAAACCAGAATTGAAAGAGACACATGTACCCCTATGTTCATCACAGCACTGTTTATAACAGCCAGGACATAGAAGCAACCTAGATGTCCATCAGCAGATGAATGGATAAGAAAGCTGTGGTACATATACACAATGGAATATTACTCAGCCATTAAAAAGAATACATTTGAATCAGTTCTAATGAGGTGGATGAAACTGGAGCCTATTATACAGAGTGAAGTAAATCAGAAAGAAAAACACCAATACAGTATACTATCGCATATATATGGGATTCAGAAAGATGGTAACTATGACCCTATATGTGAGACAGCAAAAGAGACACAGATGTATAGAACAGTCTTTTGGACTCTGTGGGAGAAACGAGGGTGGGATTATTTGAGAGAATAGCATTGAAACATGTATATTATCATATGTGAAACAGATCGCCAGTCCAGGTTCAATGCATGAGACAAGGTGCTCAGGGCTGGTGCACTGACATGACCCATGGGGATGGGATGGGCAGAGAGGTAGGAGGGGGGTTCAGGATGGGAAACACATGTACACCTGTGGCTGATTCATGTCAGTGTTTGGCAAAACCTACTACAATATTGTAAAGTAATTAGCCTCCAATTAAAATAAATAAATAAAATTTTAAGGTTTTTTTTTTTTTTTTAATGTAGACTGTTTTTTAAAGTCTTTATCGAATTTGTTACAATACTGTTTCTGTTTTATGTTTTGGTTTTCTGACCATGAGGAATGTGGAATCTTAGCTCTGCCACCAGGAATTGAACCCATGCCCCTTGCACTGGAAGGTGAATTCCCAACCACTCAACTGCCAGGGAAGTCCCTCAGATATTTTCTATAAAATTGCCTTGATCTAAAGCATTGATGTGCTTAGGTGTGTGTGTGTTTTGCTGGCAGAAGAATGTCAGTGGAAAGTGAGATGAAGGACAAGCAGGCCCATTCAAACAACCCTCATCATCTAAAATAGCTTTGTGTCACATAGGAAGACGAGAATTTGTACATAAGAACAGAGCCTTTAAGATCTTGCAAGACATGATGACGTGGCTGTTAAAAAGTCATTGTGTAATAGACAAGTTACATAAATCTCCAGATGAGCCCTTGGATTTCTCTTTTTATTTAATTTCTTCTCTAAAATATAGTACAAAGCCCAAGAAAGCCCCAAATTTTCCAGTGAGTTTCATTAAAAGCTGATTTTTCCCCCACTGAAGTCATCTCAGCCCTGAGATGTCAAGTCTTTAACCATTAGCTTCACAAGACCCATAAGACTTCCTTTGTATTTGTAATCTACATTCCTTCTCCATATTAAAGAAACACAGTTCTTTTTTTTTATATATACAAATGGCTGCTGTATTTCTGCTAAACTGACAGGGACACGAATAAGGTAAAGTGACACAGAAAGTGGGAAAGGGGTAGATGATGCAAGATAGCAACCTAATATGAAAAGATAGGGGTAGCCCCTCCCCCACCCAAGTTATGTTAGCTTTGGACAGGTGCATAGCAGGCAGATTTTGTCCTTCGGAAGGGAGATTTTAAATGAAAAACACTCTAGGTGAAGGGCAGAGTTAGGGTCAGGTTAGGAGGAGGGGAGACATTTAGGGACTGGGGTGATCTGGGCTCAGTGTGTGGCAGGATTGAGAAGGTCAAGTGGAAACATAGGGCTAGAGGTACCAGGCACAGGTTTGAGTGTTCCTTCTAGTCCACCCCATGCTTTCCCCTGCCCTAACATCCTGCAAGGGGCAGAGAACTTTCCCTAAGACCCGCTGTGTTCCAGGCACTGGCATAGGGTGTTTGTTTGGCAAAGTTGATAATTCTTGGAAAGCCCTCCTCTTGCAATCTGGCCATTTTCTCCTTTAATCACCAGTTTTCTTTTTTAATCATCACCTTGGAGAGGTTACTAACATATTGTAAGAAATGTAAAGTCCCAAAGAGGATACATGTGTATGTATAGCTGAGTCCCTTCGCTGTTCAACTGAAACTATCACAACACTGTTAATCAGCTATACCCCAACACAAAATAAAAAGGTTTTTTTTTTTTTTTTTAAAGAAATGTCCCAGGTCAACATCTTCATCCCCACCCAGCTTACCCTTAAGCACCCATAGCATTGCAATCTGATGTGAATTCAAAAGGTAGAAGCTGATTTCATCACAGACATAAGCCAAGTGAAGGCAAAGGGCACATTCCATGGAAAGTATGCTCTGTGAGGATGCCTGCAGTTGTGTTGTATTTGGCCCAAGCTTTGCTTTACTGATGTGTGTAACTGAGCGGTCCCCTGCTTGGGGATGAATCACATCCTGCTTTGGTAACATGGTAGGATGTTTTCAAAAGCACAAGGCCCATGAGAACTTGGTTTGGCCAGAAGTTAATTTACTCTTTATCAGAATCTGCTTTTTCATTTTGATCTTCAAAGAGTTCTAAGAGGCTGTCTTACAGCCTGTGGGTGAGTGTCAGAGATGTGAGGCAGAATGGGCATGTCGAGGTCTCAGTGAACTGTCAGTTGGAATTCTGGAAGGCCAATGGAAGTGGGTAGAAGAGAGAAGCATTGACCACAGTCAGAAGGAGCTGGAGTGGACTGAAAAGGGCATCAACACGTGACTGAGGGGAAATTGAAAGGGGCCTTCCTTACACCAGAGAGGTTTCAGAATGGAGGTGCAATAGGCAACATTTATATATCCAGAAAAACAACTCTTTCTGCTTTACTGACTATGCCAAAGCCTTTGATGTGTGGATCACAATAAACTGTGAAAATGCGGAAAGATGGGCATACCAGACCACCTGACCTGCCTCTTGAGAAACCTGTATGCAGGTCAGGAAGCAACAGTTTGAACTGGACATGGAACAACAGACTGGTTCCAAATAGGAAAGGGAGTATGTCAAGGCTGTATATTGTCATCCTGCTTATTTAACTTATATGCAGAGTACATCATGAGAAACTCTGGGCTGGAGGAAGCACAAGCTGGAATCAAGATTGCTGGGAGAAATATCAATAACCTCGGATATGCAGATGATACCACCCTTAAGGCAGAAAGCAAAGAAGAGCTAAAGAGCCTCTTGATGAAAGTGAAAGAGGAGAGTGAAAAAGTTGGCTTAAAGCTCAACATTAGAAAACTAAGATCATGGTATCTGGTCCCATAACTTCATGGCAAATAGATGGGGAAACAGTGGAAACAATGACTGACTTTATTTTTCTGGGCTCCAAAATCACTGTGGATGGTGATTGCAGCCATGAAATGAAAAAATGCTTAAACCTTGGAAAGAAAGTTATGACCACCCTAGTTCAGTTCAGTTCAGTTCAGTTCAGTAGCTCAGTCGTGTCCAACTCTTTGCGACCCCATGAATCCCAGCGCGCCAGGCCTCCCTGTCCATCACCAACTCCCGGGGTTCACCCAGACTCACGTCCATCGAGTCAGTGATGCCATCCTCTGTCGTCCCCTTCTCCTCCTTCCCCCAATCCCTCCCAGCATCAGAGTTTTTTCCAGT
>NW_011494640.1:11257714-11274338 GCF_000754665.1 Bison bison bison | reverse complement strand
GGCTTTGGCATAGTCATAAAGCAGAAATAGATGATTTTCTGGAACTCTCTTGCTTTTTCAATGATCCAGCAGATGTTAGCAATTTGATCTCTAATTCTTCTGCCTTTTCTAAAACCAGCTTGAACATCTGGAAGTTCACGGTTCACGTATTGCTGAAGCCTGGCTTGCAGAATTTTGAGCATTTCTTTACTAGCATGTGAGATGCGTGCAATTGTGTGGTAGTTTGAGCATTTTTTGGCATTGCCTTTCTTTGGGGTTGGAATGAAAATTCACCTTTTCCAGTCCTGTGGCCACTGCTGAGTTTTCCAAATTTGCTGGCATATTGAGTGTGTCACTTTCACAGCATCATCTTCCAGGATTTGAAATAGCTCAACTGGAGTTCCATCACCTCCACTAGCTTTGTTCGTAGTGATGCTTTCTAAGGCCCACTTGACTTCACATTCCAGGATGTCTGGCTCAAGGTGAGTGATCACACCATCGTGATTATCTGAGTCGTGAGTTCTTCTGTGTATTCTTGCCACCTCTTCTTAATATCTGCTTCTGTTTGGTCCATACCATTTCTGTCCTTTATCGAGCCCATTTTTGCATGAAATGTTCCCTTGGTATCTCTGATTTTCTTGAAGAGATCTCTAGTCTTTCCCGTTCTGTTGCTTTCCTCTATTTATTTGCATTCATCGCTGAGAAAGGCTTTCTTATCTCTTCTTGCTATTCTTTGGAACTCTGCGTTTAGATGCTTATATCTTTCCTTTTCTCCTTTGCTTTTCACTTCTCTTCTTTTCACAGCTATTTGTAAGGCCTCCCCAGACAGTCATTTTGCTTTTTTGCATTTCTTTCCCATGGGGATGGTCTTGATCCCTGTCTCCTGTACAATGTCATGAACCTCCCTCCATAGTTCATCAGGCACTCTATCAGATCTAGTCCCTTAAATCTATTTCTCACTTCCACTGTACAATCATAAGGGACTTGATTTAGGTCATACCTGAATGGTCTGGTGGTTTTCCTCACTTTCTTCAATTTCAGTCTGAATTTGGCAATAAGGACTTCATGATCTGAGCCACAGTCAGCTCCTGGTCTTGTTTTTGCTGACTGTGTAGAGCGTCTCTATCTTTGGCTGCAAAGAATATAATCAATCTGATTTCGGTGTTGACCATCTGGTGATATCCATGTGTAGAGTCTTCTCTTGTGTTGTTGGAAGCGGGTGTTCGGTATGACCAGTGCATTTTCTTGGCAAAACTCTATTAGTCTTTGCCCTGCTTCATTCCGTACTCCAAGGCCAAATTTGCCTGTTACTCCAGGTGTTTCTTGACTTCCTACTTTTGCATTCCAGTCCCCTATAATGAAAAGGACATCTTTTTTGGGTGTTAGTTCTAAAAGGTCTTGTAGGTCTTCATAGAACCATTCAACTTCAACTTCTTCAGCATTACTGGTTGGGGCATAGGCTTGGATTACTGTGATATGAATGATTTGCCTTGGAAACGAACAGAGATCATTCTGTCGTTTTTGAGATTGCATCCAAGTACTGCATTTTGGACTCTTTTGTTGATCATGATGGCTACTCCATTTCTTCTAAGGGATTCCTGCCCACAGTGTAGATATAATGGTCATCTGAGTTAAATTCACCCATTCCAGTCCATTTTAGTTCACTGATTCCTAGAATGTCGATGTTCACTCTTGCCATCCCCTGTTTGACCCCTTCCAATTTGCCTTGATTCATGGACCTAACATTCCAGGACCTAACAAAATGCAATATTGCTTTTTACACCATTGGACCTTGCTTCTATCACCAGTCACATCCACAACTGGGTATTGTTTTTGCTTTGGCTCCATTCCTTCATTCTTTCTGGAGTTATTTCTCCACTGATCTCCAGTAGCATATTGGGCACCTACCGACCTGGGGAGTTCCTCTTTCAGTGTCCTATCATTTTGCCTTTTCATACTGTTCATGGGTTTCTCAAGGCAAGAATACTGAAGTGGTTTGCCATTCCCTTCTCCAGTGGACCACTTTCTGTCAGACCTCTCCACCATGACCTGCCCGTCTTGGGTGGCTTCACAGGGCATGGCTTAGTTTCACTGAGTTAGACAAGGCTGTGATCCATGTGATCAGATTGGCTAGTTTTCTGTGATTATGGTTTCAGTGTGTCTGCCCTCTGATGCCCTCTTGTGACACCTACCGTCTTACTTGGGTTTCTCTTACCTGGGATGTGGGGTATCTCTTCACAGCTGCTTCAGCAAAGCGCAGCCGCTGCTCCTTACCTTGGACAAGGTCACCCCTCCTGACCTTGAACGTGGAGTAGCTCCTCTCAGCCCTCGTAGCTGCCGCTCCTTGGACATGGGTTGCTCCTCTTGGCAGCCGCCCCTGACCTCGAACGTGGGACAGCTCCTCTCGGCCACTCCTGCGCCATCACAGTCTGGCGCTCTCAGTCGCCGCCCCAACCTCAAGCATGGAGTAGCTCCTCTCGGCTGTGTTTTTGCCTGGTCAGTCACAGCCGCAGCACTTCTGACACAGTATCACTAGCCTAATTCTTTGTACTTCTTTCTTATTCTGCCTAGTTCCATCAGAAGCGTTTACCCTAAGCACTTACCTAGATTAGCTAGAATCTGGATTTTACCCTCAACAGATAAAACAAGAACATTGTCAAGACTCTGTTTTGAATCAATGCATGTACTTCCCAAATTGCTGTTGAAATGACTGTATCAGGACAAGAGAACGAGGCATTTGCATTCCCAAAATGTCAAGGAATTTATGCAGATACAGCAGAACAGGGCCCTGACTGAGCAAGCCTTGAAAAACTGACTTTCAGAGCCCTTCTAGGAAGTAGAAGTGGCTCTCCTCTCTGCAGAAGGTACCTCATGCATCCAACTGCAAGTGTCTAAAGTGGAAGAAGAGAAGGAGCTTCTGGTTTCAGGACTGGAAACATGGCCACAGTGTGCCTGTTGATCACATCTTTGGCGTGCAAAGCAAGCTGAGGAACCCTAAGCGCAGGCTCTGACTCATAGAGACTCATCCAACCCAAGAGTAAAATATATTGTATAATCGTAAGAGCAATGTAATACATCAAGGAAAAACAACTAAACAGAATACAATATCCCCAAATCAGCTGAAGGGTATATTAAAAATTAGAGAGGCAGCTTGGTGTAGTACTTACAGCATTTAGACTCTGGAGCTAGCCTGATTGAGTTTGATTGCTGCCTTGCCACTTAACTGTGTGATCACCAGACCCTCTGTGATCATGCTCTTCTCAGTAAAAAGAAGACAATAATAGCAACTCCTGGGGTGAGGATGAAAGGAGCTAATACATGAAAAGCACTTAGCATAGTTTCCGGAATACAGTTATTATTCAATAATGGTTTTTTATCATGATTGCATGGGAAAAGTATCATTTTTAAATGATAGAACATTATGATTTATTTGATAAAAAGTGTTGTGACAATTGGCTAGATACATGAGAAGAAAAATTCAATCCTTTCTTTATATTCTACTCTAAAATAAAGTCCAGATGAATTAAGAACCAGAACTTCTAGAGGAATATACAGATGACTATGTAAATAATCTTGTGGTAGAGAGTCTTTCTAAAAAAGAGGAAGAAAGGTAGAAGGGAAAGGAGAATGAATTGATTTGATTATATTAAAATAGAAAAACTCTGTGCTTCAAAGCAAAGCAAAACAAAACCAATTTGCTCTAAGCAGAACTAGAAGATAAATGTGTGTGTGCAAGTTATGTCCAACTCTTTGTGGCCCCACAGACTATAGCCCGCCAGGCTCCTCTGTCTGTGAAATTTTCCAGGCAAAAATACTGGGGCACATTGCCATCTTCTCCTCTAGGGGAGTCTCCCTGACCAACAGATTTAACCTGCAACTCTGGCATCTCCTGCATTGGCAGGTGGATTCTTTACCACTAGCATCACCTGGGAAGCCCAGAAGATAAATGAAAAGCTAGGAAAATAACATTTGCAACAGCTAAGGCAGACCATCTAAGGGTAGTATATTCCCCGTATAAAGAGTGTCTGATTCTCTCTATACTTTTGCTGTTGTTGTTCAGTCATTAAGTTGTGTCCAATTCTTTGCGACCTGGTGAACTGCAGCATGCCAGGGTTCCCTGTCCTTCATGATCCAGTTAAAAAAAACAACTTACATAAATCAATCAATAAAAGTGTAATACCTCTGCCAGAAAAATAGGCATAGGACATTATGAGTAGGCTAAGTCATAAAGTAAAAGCATAACTTGACCAAAAACCTAAAAAGATGATGAATTTAATAAATAGTCAAAGACTATAACTTAAAATGAAACAGCATTTTCCACGTCTCAAATTGGCAATGACTTTTAAATGACCATATCCCATATTGGTGAGTCTGCAGGAAACAGGCTCTCTCTCATCTTGTTGTCAGAAGTGTAAATTGACTTGACCTCTCTGTAGGGCAGATTTTTAATACCTATCTAATGTATATAACCTTTGACCTAGCTTTTATACTTCTGGAAATGTAATTTTAAAAGATTCTGAGATGGGAAAAGAAACCCAACCACAAAAATAGTTTTGCAGCATTTTTAAACATAGCAAACAATTGGACCACCTTAAAATCTTGTTCCCCACCATTGGTTAAATAAACGTTAGTACATCTTTGGTGACCTTTGAATGAACCTCACAGTTATCAAGGGAGCTTAACTGACTAAGGCCCCCGGCTGCTGCTCTGAAATGCCATTGCCTGCTTATGGAGAAATACAACAGCCATTGAATGTATTACAAAATAGGCATTCAAATAATGTGGCAAGCACCCTATTACCATACACAAAAATAAACTCAAAATGGCTTAAAGACTTAAACGTAAGACATGACACCATAAAACTCCTAAAAGAGTACATAGGCAAAACATTCTCTAACATAAATTGTATTAATGTTTTTCTTAGGCTACTCTCCCAAGGTGATAGAAATAAAAATGAAAATAAACTAATGGATCTAATCAAACTTATAAGCTTTTGCCCAGCAAAGGAAATCATGAACAAAATGAAGAGACAACCTACAGCTTGGGAGAAAATATTTGCAAATGATGCAACCAACAAGGGCTTAATTTCCAAAATATACAAACAGCTCATACAACTTGACAAAAAAACCCCAAAAATCCCATCAAAAAATGAGAGGACCTAAAGACATTTCTCCAAAGAAGAAAGACAGATGGCTAACAGGCATGTGAAAAGATACTCAACTTTGACTAATTGTTCAGTTCAGTTCAGTTCAGTCGCTCAGTCGTGTCCGACTCTTTGCGACCCCATGAATCGCAGCACACCAGGCCTCCCTGTCCATCACCAACTCCCAGATTTCACTCAAACTCACGTCCATCGAGTTGATGATGCCATCCAGCCATGTCATCCTTTGTCGTCCCCTTTCCCTCCTGCCCTCAACCCCTCCCAGCATCAGAGTCTTTTCCAATGAGTCAACTCTTCCCATGAGGTGGCCAAAGTACTGGAGTTTCAGCTTTAGCATCAGTCCTTCCAAAGAACACCCAGGGCTGATCTTTAGAATGGACTGGTTGGATCTCCTTGCAGTCCAAGGGACTCTCAAGAGTCTTCTCCAACACCACAGTTCAAAAGCATCAATTCTTTGGCACTCAGCTTTCTTGACAGTCCAACTCTCACATCCATACATGACCACAGGAAAAACCATAGCCTTGACTAGACGGACCTTTGTTGGCAAAGTAATGTCTCTGCTTTTGAATATGCTATCTAGGTTGGTCATAACTTTCCTTCCAAGAAGTAAATGTCTTTTAATTTCATGACTAATTGTTAGAGAAATGCAAATCATAACTACAGTGAGTGAGCAACTCACACCAGTCAGAATGGCCATTATTTAAAAGTCTTAAAAAAAAAAAATGCTGGAGAAGCTGTGGGGAAAAGGGAACCCTCCCACACTGTTGGTGGAAATATTAGTTGGGGTAGTCACTGTGGAAAACAGTATAGAGATTTCAGAAAACTAAAAATAGAATTATCATATGATCCAGCATTCCCACTCCTGGGCTTATATCCAGGTGAAACTATAAATCAAAAAGATTCATATACCCCTGTATTCATAAGGGCACTATTCACAATAGCCAAGACATAGAAACAACGTAAATGTCCATCAACAGATGAATGAAGAAGATGTGGTACATATATACAATGGAATACTACTCAGCCATAAAAAAGAACAAAATGATATCATTTGCAGCAACGTGGATGCAACTGGAGAACATCATACAAAGAGAAGTAAGTCAGAAAGAGAAATACAAATGCCACCTGATATCACTTGTATGTGCAATCTGAAATATGACACAAAAGAACCTATCTATGAAACAGACATAGAATCAGAGACACAGAGAACAGGCTGATGATTGCCAAGGAAAATGGGCTGGGAGAGTGCTGGACTGGGAGTTTGGTTAGCGGATGTAAATTGGTACACATAGAATGGATAAACAACAAAGTCTTACTGTATTGCACAGGGAACCATATTTAGTATCCTTTAATAAACTATAATGGAGAAGAATATGAAAAAGAATGTGTGTGTATATATATATACGTATATATACACACACGTATGTATAACTGAGTCACTTTGCAGTCATAGTAACAGAACATTGTAATCCAACTCTACTTCAATAAAAAATACACAAATAATGTGGCAGGAAGATAATACATAATGACATAGAAAGATGTTTCAGTTGTATAAAATGAAATGTATGTGTGTACTCATAAATTCCTTAACAGATGATCTGCACAGAATGATCTGGTTATGAGGGAAGGTATATATAAACATATGCATAGATACAAAATATTGATGTAATTTCAGAGGTGAAATTGCAAGTTATTTTTATTTTCCATTTTTCACCTGTTCAAATTTAATTTTTCCCCCAAGATACATGTGCTACTTTACAAAGAGAAAAAATTAGGTAAGATTATTTAAAAATGTAACTTGTGTTTCTCTGAATTATTTGACTTGGCTTTTATTTTATATTTTTCTCCATGATCTAATATTTATTTGCTGGCAACTTAATATTCAATGTGGAAAGTGAGATATTTTAAATAAACAACAAATTTCTGGATCAGAATTAGTTTTCAATGCCTAAAAGTACGAAACTTGGTCCTCAAAAAGAGTTATTCTTGAAGACTTTACTAATCTGGCAGAGAAGGCAATGGCACCCCACTCCAGTACTCTTGCCTGGAAAATCCCATGGGCGGCGGAGCCTGGTAGGCTGCAGTCCATGGGGTCGCTAAGAGTCGGACACGACTGATCGACATCCCTTTCACTTTTCACTTTCACGCATTGGAGAAGGAAATGGCAACCCACTCCAGTGTTCTTGCCTGGAGAATCCCAGGGACCGCAGAGCCTGGTGGGCTTCCGTCTATGAGGTCGCACAGAGTCAGACATGACTGAAGCAACTTAGCAGCAGTAGTAGCAGTTACTAAGCTGGTAGGTAGGTAAATGGTGTTATGGATAAACATTTTCTTTAAAAATATGTTTAATGTTGTTGTAAAGTTGTCCTGACAAAAATGGCATGCACCATACAGAAAAGGAGAAGACATCCCCTGGACCCCTGGATTTTCCTGCCTGGCCCAGTAGATTTGAGCCAAAGCTTAGCCATCCCTTCCTGGGTAGTGCTCTGGACTTGGGCTTCCTCTTGGAACCCGGAATCAAGTCTTTTCCTACTAGTGGCCTCAAGTGAAAAAGTGAAAGTCACTCAGTCGTGTCCGACTCTTTGTGACCCCATGGACTGTATAGTCCATGGAATTCTCCAGGCCAGAATACTGGAGTGGGTAACCTTTCCCTTCTCCAGGGGATCTTCCCAACCCAGGGATCAAACCCAGGTTTCCCACATTGCAGATGGATTCTTTACCAACTGAGCCACAAGAGAAACCCTCAAGAGAATTTTGCATTTGATCAGGATTCATGTACAGTTGCCTCTCTCCCAGAGTGAGTGTCCTCCCAACTCAGACTCCGCAATGATTCCTACCTTATCCTTCTTGGTGGCCTCTTTACGATTGCAGTGTAACAAGTAGCCATGTCCATGGCAACCTAACACAACACCTATTTATCATCACACAGTCCTGGTTCTTTGCTTAGGATTGCACAAAGCTGAAGTTGAAGTGCTGCCCAAGCTGGGCTTTTATCCGGAAGCTCTAGGAATGAGTGACTTCCAAGTTCATTCAGGTTTTTGGCCAGATTCAGTTCCTTGGAATTGAGATCCCTGTTTCTTTGCTAGTTCTGAGCCAGGACTATTTTTAGCTCCTAAAAGCCACCCATATTTCTTGCTACATGGTCCCCTCCATCTTCAAGCTAACAATGGTATATCAAATTCTTTTGGGGCTTCATCTCTAACTTTTTCTTCGGTGACCAGAAGAAGATGCTCTGCCTTTGAAGGTCACACAGGATTGAGTCAGGGCCACTGGACCATCTTCCTTGGCCATCTAATGTAACAGTCATGAAGTGATATCCATCGTAATCACAGGTTTGTCTACACCCAAAGGGAAGGGGCCAACACAAAGATAGAGGTCTTCAGGGTTCATTCTTAGAATCCTGCTGCCTCAGGAGCTTCAAGGATAAGCCCTGGGCAGCTTTTAAAGTGACTATCTTCCCAGCCCAGAGAGAAGACCTGCCCTGGGTGCCTGTCCTGAGGACTGCAGCAAGCAAGCAGGGCAGTTCAGTGTCAGAATGGGGCTTCTCCGACATTAACTGAGGATGAACAGATTAAGGGACATTGGATTAGGCTGAAGATGGTGCATGGGACGTTGAAATAAAAAGGAAAAATAAAATTATTCACTGATTTCAATCATTAAGGCCTCTTTTGCATATTCTTGATTTTTAGATAACTAAAAATCCATTTTAAGCTCCAATAGCATTCACTGGGTCTTACACAAATGTCTGCAGTTTTCACAGGGACTTGATCCAAACCCTTCTTGTTCATCACTTTCTCCCAGCCCCAACCACTCTCTTATCAGCAGATGAAACAGGTTCACATTTTGTCATCAAATATAATCAAAATTCCATTGTGAGATCAGATTCCCATGCAAATCAAAGTACAATAAAGAAACTAGGAAGAAGACCACAGAATGTATGAAATCTTTCTTAAGCAAGTTCTTTACCTTCTATAAAAAGTGGATTCCTACTCATCTGACCAGACTGATTAATTTTGGGTTTTGAAAAAAATCATTGAACTCTAAAAATCCCATCCATCTTCATGAGACTCAGAAATCTTCTGAGAGCCAGCTATTCTTCAATCACTCTCCCTTAAATATTCTTATTCAATTTCTAATCCACAGGGTTTTCTGACATTCTTCCTTCAAAGTGATTTTGTAGACAGGGATCACAGAAGCCTCTTCTCACTTTATTTTATCCCAAAGTTCTGCCACCCACCTAGAGCTTCTGCAGGAATTTAGTGCTATTTTTGTCCTATCTGGTTAGTGCCAAAGAACAATGCTCTGGTCCCATCGCTGAAGCTCTAGGAACATCTGCTAAGTTACTTTTGTATTCATGTCCTGTTATTTCCTGTCATTTCTTGCATTTTCACAAAGTTACTCAGTTTGGAATTCCTGACTTGTGTTCAGATATTTGCTCATTCCTTGAACAGGAGAATTTTAGCTTCCCAGGTGGTGCTAGCAATAAAGAACCGGCCAATGCAGGAGATCCAGGAAACCCAGGTTCAATCCCTGGGTTGGGAAGATCTCCTGGAGTAGGAAATGGCAACCTACTTCAGTATTCTTTCCTGCAGAATTCCACGGACAGAGGAGCCTGGCTGACTACACTCCATGGGGTCACAGAGTCGGACACGACTTCGTGACTGAACAACAACTATGCATTTTGAAAAGGAGCATGCTGCTGCTGTGCACCTGAAAACTCACAACATTGTTAATCGACAGTTGTTGGTTAGTCACTAAGTCGTGTCCAACTCTTTTGTGACCCCATGGACTGTAGCCCACCAGTCTCATCTGTCTGTGGGATTTCCCAGGAATGAATACTGGAATGGGTTGCCATTTCACTCTCCAGGGGATCTTCCCATCCCAGTGATCCAACCTAGGTTCCTGCATTGGCAGGTGGATTCTTTACCACTGAGCCACCTGGAAAGCCCAACTATACCCCAGCATAAAATAAAACATTTAAAAAAAGAGAAATAACATACTTCAAACCAAAAAAAAAAGAGATATTTTAAATATTTAGAAAAGTTGAGGGGGAAAACCCTAATACAACCCAAATTTAATGGATGTTAACATTTTGTTTATTTTCAACCTCTTTCTCTCTTTAAGATATAAATTGTTAGGTATTAGATATAACCAAATTCTTACTCTGTATCCTTATCCCCTTCCTGTTTCTTGGGAAATTAATACTGGCCTTCATGTATCATGCCATTTAATGTTTGATACTTTATTTTTAAAAGTGTGTAATACACACAAATGACATAGTTTTATTTTGAAAACATAAATAGAATCATACTGCATGATGATGAGAGCATTCTGAAAATTTTTATATTTGCAAACATATAGAGTAAGCTGTTAAGAATTTAATGCCCATGTATAACCACAGAATGGGCTTAATGCCCCTGTACGAGCCCAGGAGATTTCTTCATGACACACTTGAGGTGTGAATTAGGTCCTACACTTCTTCTCTTGCCCCTTTATGCCCCTTGTTCTAAGCTTATGGTCTCCATTTTGATATAGACATTTTCTCAGTCATTGCCACCTTCATGTAACAGGCACTGGTGATGAGTCTTTGACAGAGTTTCAATAATTTAGAAAGAGCTGGATTCTCTCTCTTCCTCAAGCATACTTCCTTCACTTCTGGCTTTCTTTCCATCCTTGAACTACACCAAATTCTTTTCTCTTTCTGGACCATGCAGATGTTAGGAATGCTCTTCTCCAAGAAAGTCACTTCCTCCTAAGCTTCTGGTCCAAACTCAGATGTCACATCGTCTGAGAATTCTTCCTCACCCATCCTAGCCAAGCATCATTCCTGGCTCTCTGCACATATGAGCCTTTTTCAAACTCTTGATAGCACTTACTGAGAAAGAGTATGTGTTCACTGCCTGTATGCCCCCGTTAGAATGTTAGGAGTACTGTCTACTCACTGTGGTTTCTCCAGCACTTAAAACAGCACTTGGCTCATGGTAGAAGCTCAGCAAGTACTGGTTGACAGGTTGCCAGTGACCCCATCCTCCAGTAAATATAATCTAATCCATGTCTTGAAATCTGACCAATCAGATCAGCACTACTTCTAGGAGATGAGCAAGGAAGAAATATTAGTTACCTATTGCTGTGTCATGAATTATGCCCAAAAATAAAGGTGTAAAAAATATGATCATTGATCGCCTTAGTTTCGGTGGTCAAGAATTCAGGACTCAGATGACTCAGCTGGATGGTTCTTGTTCTGGGTCTCTCATGAGGTTTTAGTCAGGATGTTAGCTGGAGCTACAGCCATCTACAGGCTGAATGGAGCTGGAAGTTTTGCTTCCAGGAAGGCTCACTCACATGGCTGTTGGCATGAGACCTCAGCTCTTCCCCTATGACCTTGCCACAGAGCTGTGTAAGTGTCTTAACAACATGGCAGCTGGCTGCCCTTGATCATATGATACAGACAGAAAGGCAGAAGCCACAAAGTCGTTAGTGACCTAGCCTTGAAAATGACAAACCATCACATCTAATCCGTTCATTCCACACATTCCAATCTCAGTACAATATGGGAGAGAACCACACAGGATGTGAATACCAAGAGGCAAGGATTGTTGGGGGCCATCTTGGCAACTATCTACCACACCTTTCTTGCCCTTACGTTACACAGGGTTTTTGTTTGTTTGATTGTTTTTGTCTATGAAACTAACTTTCTGTTATAGATTAGGCTGAAGCAGAGGATATAAAGACTGGGAACATAACCCCTGACTGTCATGTTGAGGGTGGAGTAAGTCTGTGAGCAAGATGCAGAGAAAATTTCAATTTGGTAGGCAGAGCAAAGTATCAGAGGAAAATGAAAATAGGTAGCAGTGTCAGTTGTAAAAAAAATGTTGAGAAGACATGCAGGAGGCCCCACGATGTACAGAAGGGTGCTAAAAAGTGGATAGAGCCCAGCAATGGGAATACACAAGCAGATTATATTTAAAGATTGAGGCAGAAATCCAGAAAGTCTATAATGGATTATCAGGTTCCAGCTCTGTACTTAAGGAATCAACACAAGACTCTAATCCCAGAAGAGTTTCACTGAGTCTTTTGCTGGTTCTTAGTCATACTCCATTCTGTTCCCCTCAAAAATAGTTCCAAAGGTCCCCTCTCCATTTCCTGAGTCACTGAAGATTCCCTACCTCTTACTTAACTGAGAAATTTGAAGTCAATGGTCTTTCTGTACTGGTTCTCTTCTTAGAGCCAAGAGAAGCATGCAAATCTCTTTGCTACTCAACATCAATACAATCTTCCTTTACGTTCTTAAACAGCTAGGAACTGTCCAACATCTTTACTCTGTACAGTAGTCCAAATCCTCATGTCTCTTTCTTTATTATCTCTTTCTTTATGTCCTGTTGACTCTGAAATCTGGTTCATTTCCTGCTATTTTGTTACAATTCTCAGTGAGGTCACCTCTATAGTGAAATAGGGTCAAGACATCCCTATTTTACAACAACAGCTGTTTGCAGTCCTTGTAATCTAGGGCCTCTCTGTTATACCCAATGAGGACACCATGGACCACTCTCTTTATTGAGCTCTCTCAGCCCTTGACTCTCATGACATTTCTCCATCCTGGCTCTCTTCTTTCCTCTAACTGCTCCTTCTGAAAGCCCTAATGCTTTTGTATCACTGCTCTTTCCTCCTACTGGCTCCATGTGAGTGATCCACTCTCATGATTTAAGCTGTGACTTATATGCCTTCATGGCCTGTGATAGCTGCCTAGATCTCCCAGGTCAGACCTTTCCTGGGACATTCAGATTCCAACAGTCAAGAGTCTATCTGACTCCTCCACCTGGATACCCCCAGATGCAGCACCCTCAGCTGTCTGCGACATGACACATCACCATCCTCCCCAAATCTGTTTCTCATACACTTCGCTGTCATTGGTTGGCAGCACTATCTACCCCAACCTGTACTAAAAAGCAAGGTTTCCTGCATGCTAACTTTCTTATCCTCATCCTTCCATTCAGTCAAACATCAGACCTGCTGTTTTTATTTTTTTGTTCTTTAATGATCTCTTTATTTCCATCTCCTTTAGCCTACCCTAGTTCAGTCTATTGTTATTTCTTCCTTGATACTTCAGTAGCCTCCTATCTGGTCTCCCCTCTTCTCTTTACATATCCTTAAAACTTTCTTTCATGGAGTTGCAGGAGTGCTCCATCTATGAGCACAAATGTGACTGTGTCAAGAACTGAAACTCTTTGATCATTTCCCCATTGTCTTCAATCTAAAGTGAAACTTGCACCTTGTTGCATGCAAGATGCCCCAGGAATTAGAGCCTGCTTCCTGCCTCTCTAATTTCATCTTCATGCATTTCCAGTAATGCTGAATAGCATGTGCTTGCATGAATACACCACGCTATTCTTTCTCCTTGCTTTTGGAAATGCTAAACCCTCTTCATGAAATACACATTTCCATTTTGCCTAACTAATCCTTGCTCCTTTTCTCAAGTTCATCTCAGGCTAACCTCTTGCAAGTTGACTTACCTGACCACCCCCATCTGTCCTGACAGTCCATTCACCCTCACCCACAGCGCCCTGATAACCTTCCATGTGTCCCTGACATTGTACTCAACCCCATCTCTCCAGAGGCCTCTCAGCTCCTTAAAGGCAGAGACCAGGCCTTTTGTCACTGTATCCTCAACACTTTGCTCAGTACTGGTATATCGGAGGCCTCATCAACATTTTTGTTGATTAATGAAATGAACTGCCTGAGAGGATTTTCCCACTTTCCAATGTAGTGTCAGAATGTAGAACATATTCTGTGATGCTTTGGGGGAATTGACAAAAAACAAATGTTCTCAAAGAGTCAATGCCAGATAAGCACCCAGGATCACATGGAACATGATCCTCTCTTGAAGGTGCTGTAACATCGGAGAAAAGAGCATTTTGCCTCAGGAGGTAGCATCCCCAGACAGTGACATGCACGTGGATGCTGCCAGGGCCAAGGAGGGCTAAGGAGAACCCACGGTAACCTAGACATGAAAACACACATAGATAAAGCCTCACTTCACAGGCTTTCTTGCAGAAAGTTCTGGTCACGTGATTAGACTCTGGTCAGCACCACTACAATGGATATTGTGTGTTAAATGCACTTGACGTGTCCTTAAATGAAGCATGTGCTCTTCCCTTCTTTCTGCCAGCGGGAATGCAGACACCCTGATTGGGACCGGCGGCCATCTTGGATTCATGTCTGACGCCCTCACTACTTCTTGAACTTGAAGGCATAACATTTTCACTTATTCGAGATTTTTCTCATTCAAGATTTGTGGAAGAGGAGGCATCTATATAGGCAGAGTGAATTTAGGAACAGAGGACAGTTCCAGGTGAATACCACAAAGGAACACACTCTGCCATTTTGAAGAAAAACAATGCTCACCAATGTTCTCATGGCTTCTGATGGGGTACTGTTTTCAGGCTTCTCCCAGGGATGTGTGTGTATTACCTTAGTCTCATGTGGTGTAGAGCTACAGTCAAAACTGACTAGTGAAGGGGATAGGATGGCGATTGTAAAGTTGACTGATCAGTTTTGGGGGGAGGGTTTCTTGGAATAGTCAAGGAGACAAGATGACTGACCCACCTCCTGAATCCATTTTACCATTTGAAGGTGGATTTGAATTAATAAACACCTCATGAAAAGTTGCCAATGCATTGTCATCCATACTTAGTGATAATTGCTTTCATCAAACCAATGATTAGCAGAAATCAACATCAAAGGAATGGAGGTTGCAGTGTTGAAGAGAAAACGATGGTGTTTTTTTTGGGAAAAGACAGGCTCAGATGGGACTTGGTGCTTCAGAGTCTGCAGAGCTGGGAGGAGAGGAATAGGAGGAAACTTGGTCTACTTCCCAGTTTGGCTCAGGGCTTCATCAGGGCCATTGTGCACTGAACATCACCTCCGTGCTGCCCTGGCACTTCTTTGGTGCCTGGGAATGCCAGAGCTGCCACGTGAGAACCTGTCCAGAGGCTGGACATCATGGCCTATTCTGGGCTGGGCTGGGCCCACAATGGTAGTGAGTGCTACCCACGTTTAGTGAGTGCTATTGGTAAGGAAGCTGAAGATCAGTGGATTTAGGTAATTCACACTGGTCACAAATAACCAAGATGCCATTGGGTTAGAGCCCAAAATACAGATATCCATCCAGCTTCCCCTCACTCTTTCCAGTAGTTAGAAGAAACTTGAGAAACAGCAGAGGCTGAGAACTGCCTGCATCCTGCTGCAGAAGGACACAGAGACAGCCAGGCCCCTCCTCCCACTTGACCTCTGCCCCCTGGTCTCCTCACTTCTTCCCCCTTCACCTTTTCTGTTATTTTGGGGAATTTTCAGTGCTTTCCAAAGCTGGCTGCTTTGGGAATATTTTAAAATAAGAATTCAGACCCCATGCCCAAGAGACTATATTCTGATGGCTTTGGTGACTGTGGTGTGCAGACCAGGCTGAAGCTAGGAAGGGACTGCATGTGGGAGAAGCCTCAGACATCATCTGAGATGCAAAGCCTCTAGGTGTGCAAATCTTTGATGACCCCCAAAACACTACCCCTGTGGAAGGGCAGTGGGATGGATTGAGAGAAATGCTATCTCGTTTGGTGGCTGACTATGGAAATTTAATTATTTCAACAGACCAAGAGAACAAACATTCCTTAAAATGCAAACTGTATTTTTTTAAAAAGTCTATTCCACTAGAATAATAGGGAAGCCACTGTGATGACTTAGGAAAACACAGAACAGTAGATAAAGTTTGCCTTGGTCTGTCTTCTTCTTTGCCTTTCTTTGAGCAGGTGCCCAGGACTCTAATTTGGTCCCACAGACACTCTGAAGGTGGATTTCCTCACCTTTTCCCAACCAGGTGCTTTATAGGTAATGCATCTTCCTCCTCTCTCCAACTTCTTCACCACTAGACTCACCTTAAATTCAAATATCCTCAAGTTTGCTTAGGTCAAGAGAGCAGTCACTCTCAAAGCAAGCTAATAAGTGAATGATGACCTTTGAGGGACTGGAGACTTCATATTTCCCTGGAGGGTACCACATTTCCTGACCTTTCTTTCACCTTCTCTGTTTCCTTATCGGGTTGGTCATATGATCTTAGGAAGAGATCATACGCTAAGGAATTCAATAATTCCCTTGAGGAGAATCAAAATTGAAACAACTACAACACAAGAAACTTGTTACTTTTGAAGTCTAGCTATTGGTGATGGAAAATGAAAGCAAAGACTGGACAACAAGCCAATTTTTCAGTGTCACTATGAATCTATTCAGTCAGTTCAGTCACTCAGTTGTGTCTGACTCTTTGCGACCCCATGGACTGCAGCACCCAGGCTTCCCTGTCCATCAGCAACTCCCAGAGCTTGCTCAAACTCATGTCCATTGAGTCGGTGATGCCATCCAGCCATCTCATCCTCTGTCGTCCCCTTCTCCTCCCACCTTCAATCTTTCCCAGCACCACGTTCTTTTCAAATGAGTCAG
>NW_011494640.1:11252310-11257614 GCF_000754665.1 Bison bison bison | reverse complement strand
CAAATGAGTCAGTTCTCCGCATCAGGTGGCCAAAGGATTGGAGTTTCAGCTTCAGCATCAGTCCTTCCAATGAACATTCAGGACTGATTTCCTTGAGGATGGACTGGTTGGATCTCCTTGCAGTCCAAGGGACTCTTAAGAGTCTTCTCCAACTCCACAGTTCAAAAGCATCAGTTCTTCGGCACTCAGCTTTCTTTATAGTCCAACTCTCACATCCATACATGACTACTGGAAAAGCTTTGACTAGATGGACCTTTGTTGGCAAAGTAATGTCTGCTTTTTAATATGCTGTTCAAGTTAGTCATAGCTTTTCTTCCAAGGAGCAAGTGTCTTTTTATTTCATGGCTGCTGTCACCATCTGCAGTGATTTTGGAGCCCCCCCAAAATAAAGTCTGTCACTGTTTCCATTGTTTCCCCATTTACTTGCCATGAAGTGATGGGACCAGATGCCATGATCTTACTTTTCTGAATGTTGAGTTGTAAGCCAACTTTTTCACTCTCCTCTTTCACTTTCATCTTCACTTTCCCCCATAAGGGTGGTATCATCTGCATATCTGAGGTTAGTGGTATTTCTCCTGGCAATCTTGATTCCAGCTTGTGCTTCATCCAGCCTGGCATTTCACATGATGTACTCTGCATTTAAGTTAAATAAGCAGGATGACAATATACAGCCTTGACGTACTCCTTTCCCAATTTGGAACCAGACTGTTGTTCCATGTCCGGTTCTAACTATTGCTTCTTGACCTGTATACTGATTTCTCAGAAGGCAGGTAAGGTGGTCTGGTATTCCCATCTCTTTCAGAATTTTCCACAGTTTGCTGTGATCCACACAGTCAAAGGCTTTAGTGCAATCAATAAAGAAGAGTAGATGCTTTTCTGGAACTCTCTTGCTTTTTCTATGATCCAATGAATGTTGGCAATTTGATCTCTGGTTCCTCTGCCTTTTATAAATCCAGCTTGGACATCTGGAAGTTCATGGTTCACATGCTATTGAAGCCTGGCTTGGAGAATTTTGAGCACTTTTTTACTAGTGTGTGAGATGAGTGCAATTGTGCGGTAGTTTGAGCATTCTTTGGCATTGCCTTTCTTTGGGATTGGAACGAAAACTGACCTTTTCCAGTCCTGTGGCCACTGCTGAGTTTTCCAAATTTGCTGGCATATTGAGTGCAGAACTTTCACAGTATCATCTTTTAGGATTTGAAATAGCTCAGCTGTAATTCCATTATCTCCACTAGCTTTATTCATAGTGATGCTTCCTAAGGCCCATTTGAGTTCGTATTCCAGGATGTCTGATTCTAGGTGAGTGATCACACCATAGTGGTTATCTGGGTCATGATCTTTTTTGCCTAGTTCTTCTGTGTATTTTTGCCACCTCTTCTTAATATCTTCTGCTTGTGTTAGGTCCATACAATTTCTGTCCTTTATTGTGTCCATCTTTGTGTGAAATGATCCCTTGGTATTGCCAATTTTCTTGAAGAGATCCCTAGTATTTCCCATTCTATTGTTTGCCTCTATTTCTTTACACTGATGACTGAGGAAGGCTTTCTTATCTCTCCTTGCTATTCTTTGGAATGCTACATTCAAATGGGTATATCTTTCCTTTTCTCCTTTTCTCCTCTCCTTTTTTTCTCAGCTATTTGTAAGGCCTCCTCAGACAACCATTTTGCCTTTTTGCATTTCTTTTTCTTGGGGATGGTCTTGATCACTGCCTCCTGCACAATGTCATGAATCTCTGTCCATAGTTCTTCAGGCACTCTATCATATCTAATCCCTTGAATTTTGTTGTTACTTCCACTGTATAATTGTTAGGGATTTGATTTAGGTCATTCCTGAATGGTCTAGTGGTTTCCCCTCCTTTCTTCAATTTTAGTCTGAATTTGGGAATAAGGAGTTCATAATCTGAGCCACAGTCAGCTCCCGGTCTTGTTTTTGCTGACTGTATAGAGCTTCTCCATCTTTGGCTGCAAAGAATATAATCAATCTGATTTCAGTATTGACCATCTGGTGATGTCCATATGTAGATTCTTCTCTTGTGTTGTTGGAAGAAGGTGTTTGCTATGAACAGTGTGTTCTCTTGGCAAAACTCTGAATCTACTACCTTGAATTAATTTTTAATAAAATGATTAAACATTGTGCTCTGTTTTAGCAATGTGGTATTTGTCTATTAATGCACATGCATTCAAGGGTGGTAGAAGGATGAATAGAGTGCATCCCTATTCAAAGTCCAACTGTACTTAATGTAAGGATGCACGCTGTGATTTGGAGAAGGAAATGACAACCCATTCCAGTATTCTTGCTGGAAAATTCCATGGACAGAGGAGACTGATGGGCTACAATCCATGGGGTTGCATAGTCAGACACGACTGAGCAGACACCCTGTTTTAGGGGTATCAGGAGCTTTTCTTTATGATCACAGAATGTCAGACACAGAAGGAACTTTTCAGAATGTAGGCTGATAGCAAAATTAGTTTGCCATCTCTGAGCACCCCTGCCAGCTCACAGGAGAGAAAGGTAGCTCTGATGATTGCTATGCATTAAGGGCTGGGGAGAGAGATGAACCATTTTCAGAACAAATGGAAAAGAGCTGATATTGAATGCCCTCCAGAGTTTCCTTCCTGTGCCCTTGAATAATCAGCAAAATTGAATCAATTTCTGGTGGCCAAGGATCCTACTGATATTCACAACAAGAGATGTTCAGTACTCCATTTATGGAGAACGTCTTCAGAGCCCAGGGGACCAGCTGTTTCCCACCATCATTGTTTGTTCAATATACACCACCCTAGATGGTGAGAAAGGCCAAATAAAAGTCCCCAGAATCCTCATTCAGCTAACAGAGAAACTGCAGGAGTCAGAACAAGTTCACACACATTGTTGGGTAAGACTTCTTTGTGAATATTAGGCAACAGTAAGATGCTCTTTCAATTTTTGTCTACTGGGTGCTCCAATCTCTGTATATCCACAGCCTTTCTCCACTTGGCTATTGTGACCTTGGACATCATAATAGCTGAGAGTCCTTTGGCAACTCACTTCCTCCCTGACTCACCTTTAACTGCCTGCATGTACTCGCTGTGACACTCACTCTCTGAAAGGCTGGCCCCACCACGCAAGTTTTTATTTTTAATCCAAACATTCCCGTAAATCATGAGGCACTAGATTTCTCCCCCTCCACTGTCCACATTTTCACTGGGAACCTGTGTTTATAATAAAGCTATTGTTCAGGAGCATAATGAAAATAGGCCCAAAGCACAAAACCTATGGAGTTTAAGTTCAACTGCCCGATCATAAGACGGGAACTCAGTCTGTTCTTGGACCCTCTTGATGTTGGGCAGACAGAGATATGGATTTTGAAAGACAATGTTTTGACTTGGCTTTGTGTCAGGCTCCAGCCTGCAGAGGGTGTTTCTGGAGGCCTGACAGCCATTGTAGAGTCCTGGGTTGCTGGTGTTGGGAAAACAAACTAGGGCAAGAGAGACTTCGTTCACACATTGCTTTTTTATCAGATGAACTTGTAATGAAAACTTTTCCCTTTATGCCATGCTTTGTCCTTCTCAAAGTATGTTGACATACAGCACCCCTCATCTGCTACTGCCATGAGTTGGCATGAAGAGGATGAAAGCACAGAGAGGTTTAGTGTGTGGGGGCTTCAAAGGTGGCACTGTGGTAAAGAACCCACGGGCCAGTGCAGGAGAGGGGAGAGAGGCGAGTTTGATTCCTGGGTCGGGAAGATCCCCTGGAGAAGAATGGCCACCCACTTCAGTATTCTTGCCTGGAAATTTCCATGAACAGAGGAGCCTGCTGAGCTAGTAGAGTCTATGGGGTCACAGAGTAGGACATGACTGAATGACTGAGCACCTTCCATGATGACCCCACCACCTCCCAATCCTCATGCACTCTTTAGCATCACCTGCCAGGAAGCCTGAATCTCCTCCAGATTGGGTTGAATTTCCTATTAGGAGCCACCATCAGGAAGCTAGGACCTCCCCAGACCACACCCCCGTTATCTTGCATGTTCTAGGCTCCACCCACATGCAGCACTGTATATTGTCTATCACGGTGCCACCTCCCACTCCATCCTCAAAGCAAAACCTTTCCAGGAGACCCTCTCAACATGAGTCATCAGCAAAATTTCCTTTTTTCACTCGAAAACACTCTCACCTTCTCCACCTTTCTGAATCCTGGATCCACCCTGAGGGCACAGATTTTGCTGCAGCTCTTCTCAGTGGTGGCAGTTCTATCTCCCTCAGCTGTTGTACTTATCCAAAAACTCCCAATTTGGTTAAATGCAAATTTCTGCATTTTGAAAACCTGCAGCAGAGAGCTGGATGTGGCTGGAGAAAGACATGTATCTATGTGGACGGCTTCATTTTAAGTTGTGAAACACTAATGTAAGTCCCAAGCAGGCCCCCAGCCCTTCCCTTCTCAGTCCACTTACTCATGTTCCTAGATTAACTCCCACCAGCCCACTTGGGGCTGGTGTCCTTGACTCTTGTTTCACCAAAACTTAGGAGCCCTCAGGAATCTCCCATCAGTCAGTGGCCAGCTGCCCTCTTTCTGTGTATCTCTTGCTTGTGTTTGTACATAGCTCCTGGATATAGCTGACACTTTTAACTGAACTATGAAAGAAAGTGAAATTGAAAGTGAAGTTGTGTCTGACTCTGCAACCCCATGGACTGTAGCCCACCAGGCTCCTCTGTCCATGGGATTCTCCAGGCATGAATACTGGAGTGGGTTTCCATTTCCTTCTCCAGGGGATCTTCCCAATCCAGGGATCGAACCCAGCTCTCTTGCATTCCAGGCAGACGCTTTAACTTCTGAGCCACCAGGGAACTAGACTATAGTCACTATCTTGGACTTCACATATTCCCAACCAATCTCATACATCACACTATGACAAAACCAAGAACAAAAACAACCAAAAGAACCTGTTCTTCTTGAACATTCTTCTTTCAATAAATGACAACTTCTTTTATTTAAGGCTAAAAACCTCAAAATCATCTCTTTCATTCTCAATATTCAACCCATTAGCAAATTCCCTCAGAACATATCCAGAGTCTACCTACTTCTCCCCTGTGGATCCAAGCCACTACCATGGATTACTGTATTAGATTTCCAAAAGTTCTTCCTGTTTCTACTGTTGCCTCTGTGCTATTTTTCCCACATAGCAATCAGAGTTAACCTTTTCACAAGTACATCACATCTTCTCAAGGCCTGCAGTAGCTTTCCATTCAGAGCAGAAGCCAAAGTCCTTGCAAAGTCTCCATGTTCTAGACCTCTGTAACCTCACTGTTAACCCTCCCTCCCACC
>NW_011494640.1:11251497-11252065 GCF_000754665.1 Bison bison bison | reverse complement strand
CCCACCCAGCTCATTCTGCTCCAGTCCTTCTGGGCCTTATGCTGCTCCCAAACACTCCAGCTGAGATCTTTCTCCAGAGTCTTTAATCCTGCTGCTACTCCTGCATAGAAAAGAAAATGAAGTCTCTCAGCATTGCTTGTTCTCTAACTTCAAGTCTTTGCTCAGAAGTTACCCTCCTCCTCACATTCTATTCCTCATCTTGCTTTTCCTTCATCACTATTGAACACATAGAAGTTTGTTCGTCTGGTTTGCATCTTCCAGCCATCTCCCTACCTGGTCTACCTCCATTGTTGTTGTTCAGTCACTCAGTTGTATCTGACTCTTTGTGACCCCATGGACTGCAGCACATCAGGCTTCCCTGTCTTTCACTATCTCCTGAGTTTGCTCAAACTCATGCCCATCATGTTGGTGATCCCTTCCAACCATTTCATCCTCTGTTGTCCCCTTCTCCTCCTGCCTTCAATCTTTCCCAGCATCAGGGTCTTTTCCAGTAAGTCAAGTGGCCAAAGTACTAGAGTTTCAGCTTCAGCATCATTCCTTCCAATGAATATTCAGGATTGACTTCCTT
>NW_011494640.1:11248130-11251397 GCF_000754665.1 Bison bison bison | reverse complement strand
TCAACTCTCACATCCATACATGACTACTGGAAAAACCATAGTTTTGACTAGATGGACCTTTGTCAGCAAGGTGATGTCTCTGTTTTTTAATGTGCTGTCAAGGTCTGCCTCCAAAAGAGTAAAGTTATTGGTTTTGTTTGTTGACATGTCCCTAGAGATTTAAAAGAGTGGGTGCTTGATAGATACATGTTGCATAAGTAAATACATTTTTTTAACATATTTTTAAAATATTTATTCATTTATATTTCTTTGCCTGAGTCCAGTCTTAGTTGCAGCATGCAGGATCTTCAGTTGCAGACTCTCTAGTTGTGGCACACAGGCTCAGTTTCTTCACAGCATGTGGGATCTTAGTTCCCCAACTAGGGATCAAACCTGTGTTCCCTGCATTACAAGGTAGATTCTTACTGGACCACTAGGGAACTGTCTCATTTTTTACAGATTTTATGACAGTGCCTGTCACACTTTAATCTCTGTAATAGGTACTCTTAAGGATACCAAGACCTCATAACTTTTTGAAACAAAAATCCTAAATGCTCTGCCCTTGCAGGATAAGTGATCTGAATATTACACTTTATGTAAAAGTACGTAGGCATCTTGCAGTATACACTGCAATCTGATCACTACTTTTTGAAGTCAATGCAAGTAATAAAATCAATAATTTCTAAGAAACCAGGCTTTGCACTTGACATTGCAAAAGGGGTGTCAGATTATTCTAACAAAAATGCTAGATGGGAATGACTTACCAGGTAAATGTTATTTATTTTTATTGTCAGATAGATTATCATTTATATTGTGGAAGGTTCAATGATGACATTCTGCATTACATTCTTTTCTTACCAAATAAGTAAAAGCATTTTTAAAAACCTTCCCCAGACCACAAAGTTTGGTTTTTACTGACTCAAGAATGGCTCTGTTATAGCCATTAAAACAAGATTACTCATAGCACAAAAATTATTTTCAATCTGGTATTTGGTACAGAAGTTAGAGTAATTATCAAGTTAGCTTTTACATAGAGCGGCAGGTTCCCTGTGGAAAACATATTTCCACTTATCAAAAAATGATGTTTTCTCGAAGGAGTTGAACATGATGTCTCCAAAACCAACTCTTCTCCTGAAGGGAATTTGGAGGGGGGCCCCTTTTTATCATGTTGACAACCTCCAGATTTGAATTACTCATCAAAAGATTGATCATCATTAGCCAAGTGCAGAAGACTCAGAATATAATATCATGAATCCCAACTACTCCTAGAGTTTGAGACTCCTTAAATTCACATTTGTGCCTTGGTAGTTTATGATCGGCATAAACAAGAAACTCATTTTTCTGCAATTTGAATATGGCCTTCAGGCCAAAAAATTGTAGCATCAATTTTTGAAAGACTCTTTGGAGCTAAATTAAGTCTTTAAGATTCTTGATTCAAGCTGGATGAAGTTACCAAAGGTGTCTTGCCTTTAAAAAGTTCTGCAGTACATAATTTAAAGCTATGCATGTCCTGTGATTTACAAATCTCACTTCTAGAACTTTGTCTTAAGGAAACAGTCTTGTAAATGGAACTTACATGGAAAGTGGGCAAACCTAGGTTCTGACCCCAGCTCCAGCATTAATACCATGTGCATTCATATAGTCCTTTCTGTCTCAGTTTTTTCATCTTTAAATGAAAAAATAACACTATATTTGAATAACATTATATAATATTTTATACATTATAACATTATATAACTAAATAACATTATACAGATTTTTCAGGACTGTTATAAGAATTAGAGTTATGAGAAATATAGTCCCTTAGGCAGGTCTGTATGTGATATATATTAATAAATAAATGGAATATTATTCAGGCATAAAAAGAATGAAGTACTGATATATGCTGCAGTGTGGATGAACCTTGGAAACACTGTGTTGAGTCAAAGATGCCAAATACAGTATCACATATTTGTGGTTCCTTTAATACAAATCATTCCTAGTAGGTAAATCCTCAGAGACAGAAAACAAATGAATAGTAGCCATGGATTGGAAATAGTGAAGAATGGGAAGTGATTGTTAATGGGTATGGGGTTTCCTTTTGGGGTTTTAAAACATTTCTGAAACTAGGTAGTGGTAATGGTCACACAACATTGTGAATGTGCTTCATGACACTAAACTGTGAGCTTTAAATGTTAAAATGACAAATTTTATGTTATTTATATATATTGGGCTTCCCAGTTAGCTCAGCTGGTAAAGAATCTGCCTGCAATGCCAGAGACCCCAGTTCGATTCCTGGGTCAGGAAGATCCCCTGGAGAAGGAATAGGCTGCCCACTCCAGTATTCTTGAGCTTTCCTGGTGGCTCAGACAGTGAAGACTCCATCTGCAATGTGGGAGACCTGAGTTCAGTCCCTGGGTTGGGAAGATCCCCTGGAGGAGGGCATGGCAACCCACTCCAGCATCCTTGCCTAGAAATCCCCACGGACAGAGGAGACTGGTGGGCTGCAGTCCATTACTTTGGTAAAAATATGTTACTTTAAAAATACATTGCAAAATTGTCTTTACAGTAAAATGGTGTTTCAGTTCAGTTCAGTTCAGTTCAGTCCTCAGTCGTGTCCGACTCTTTGCCACCCCATGAATTGCAGCACGCCAGGCCTCCCTGTCCATCATCACCAACTCCCGGAGTTCACTCAGACTCATGTCCATCGAGGCAGTGATGCCACCCAGCCATCTCATCCTCTGTCGTCCCCTTCTCCTCCTGTCCCCAATCCCTCCCAGCATCAGAGTCTTTTCCAAAGAGTCAACTCTTCGCATCAGGTGGCCAAAGTACTGGAGTTTCAGCTTCAGCATCATGCCCTCCAAAGAAATCCCAGGGCTGATCTCCTTCAGAATGGACTGGTTGGATCTCCTTGCAGTCCAAGGGACTCTCAAGAGTCTTCTCCAACACCACAGTTCAAAAGCATCAATTCTTCAGTGCTCAGCTTTCTTCACAGTCCAACTCTCAACACCATACATGACTACTGGAAAATTCATAGTCTTGACTAGACGGACATTTGTTGGCAAAGTAATGTCTCTGCTTTTGAATATGCTATCTAGGTTGGTCATAACTTTTCTTCCAAGGAGTAAGCATCTTTTAATTTCATTGCTGCAATCACCATCTGCAGTGATTTTGGAGCCCCCCAAAATGAAGTCTGACACTGTTTCCACTGTTTCCCCATCTATTTCCCATGAAGTGATGGGACCAGATGCCATGATCTTCATTTTCTGAATGTTGAGCTTTAAGTCAACTTTTCCACTCTCCTCTTTC
>NW_011494640.1:11211919-11248030 GCF_000754665.1 Bison bison bison | reverse complement strand
CACTCTCCTCTTTCACTTTCATCAAGAGGCTTTTTAGTTCCTCTTCACTTTCTGCCGTAAGGGTGGTGTCACCTGCATATCTGAGGTTATTGATATTTCTCCCGGCAATCTTGATTCCAGCTTGTGCTTCTTCCAGCCCAGCGTTTCTCATGATGTACTCTGCATATAAGTTAAATAAGCAGGGTGACAATATACAGCCTTGATGTACTCCTTTTCCTATTTGGAACCAGTCTGTTTTTCCATGTCCAGTTCGAACTGTTGCTTCCTGACCTGCATACAGGCTTCTCAAGAGGCAGGTCAGGTGGTCTGGTATGCCCATCTCTTTCAGAATTTTCCACAGATCCACACAGTCAAAGGCTTTGGCATAGTCAATAAAGTAGAAATGATGTTTTTCTGGAACTCTCTTGCTTTTTCAATGATCCAGCAGATGTTGGCAATTTGATCTCTGGTTCCTCTGCCTCTTCTAAAACCAGCTTGAACATCTGGAAGTTCATGGTTCACATATTGCTGAAGCCTGGCTTGGAGAATTTTGAGTATTACTTTACTAGCGTTTAAGATGAATGCAATCGTGCAGTAGTTTGAGCATTCTTTGGCATTGCCTTTCTTTGGGATTGGAATGAAAACTGACCTTTTCCAGTCCTGTGGCCACTGCTGAGTTTTCCAAATTTGCTGCCATAATGAGTGCAGCACTTTCACAGCATCATCTTTCAGGATTTGAAATAGCTCAACTGGAATTCCATCACCTCCACTAGCTTTGTTCGTAGTGATGCTTTCTAAGGCCCACTTGACTTCACATTCCAGGATGTCTGGCTCTAGGTGAGTGATCACACCATAATGATTATCTTGGTTGTGAAGATCTTTTTTGTACAGTTCTTCTGTGTATTCTTGCCACCTCTTTTTAATATCTTCTGCTTCTGTTAGGTCCATACCATTTCTGTCCTTTATTGAGCCCATCTTTGCATGAAATGTTACCTTGGTATCTCTAATTTTCTTAAAGAGATCTCTAGTCTTTCCCATTCTGTTGTTTTCCTCTATTTCTTTGCATTGATCGCTGAAGAAGGCTTTCTTATCTCTCCTTGCTATTCTTTGGAACTCTGCATTCAGATGCTTATATCTTTCCTTTTCTCCTTTGCTTTTCACTTGTCTTCTTTTCACAGCTATTTGTAAGGCCCCCTCAGACAGCCATTTTGCTTTTTTGCATTTCTTTTCCATGGGGATGGTCTTGATCCCTGTCTCCTGTACAATGTCATGAACCTCCCTCCATAGTTCATCAGGCACTCTATCAGATCTAGTCCCTTAAATCTATTTCTCACTTCCACTGTATAATCATAAGGGATTTGATTTAGGTCATACCTGAATGGTCTGGTGGTTTTCCTCACTTTCTTCAATTTCAGTCTGAATTTGGCAATAAGGAATTCATGGTCTGAGCCACAGTCAGCTCCTGGTCTTGTTTTTGTTGACTGTATAGAGCTTCTCCATCTTTGGCTGCAAAGAATATAATCAATCTAATTTCGGTGTTGACCATCTGGTGATGTCCATGTATAGAGTCTTCTCTTGTGTTGTTGGAAGAGGGTGTTTGCTATGATCAGTGCATTTTCTTGGCAAAACTCTATTAGTCTTTGCCCTGCTTCATTCCGTACTCCAAGGCCAAATTTGCCTGTTACTCCAGGTGTTTCTTGACTTCCTACTTTTGCATTCCAGTCCCCTATAATGAAAAGGACATCTTTTTTGGGTGTTAGTTCTGAAAGGTCTTGTAGGTCTTCATAGAACCATTCAACTTCAGCTTCTTCAGCGTTACTGGTTGGGGCATAGGCTTGGATTACCATGATATTGAATGGTTTGCCTTGGAAACGAACAGAGGTCATTCTGTCGTTTTTGAGATTGCATCTAAGTACTGCATTTCGGACTCTTTTGTTGACCATGATGGCCACTCCATTTCTTCTGAGGGATTCCTGCCTGCTAGTAGATATAACGGTCATCTGAGTTAAATTCACCCATTGCAGGCCCCCTAGGCCCTCCTGTGCCCGCCCAAATGGTGTTTACAATCATCTATATCTATACACATACATGACGGAACGTATACTTCAAAATATTAGTAGTAGTTATTTCTGAATATCATATCACAAGTGTTTTTTAAAACCACCTATATTTTCTTAGGAGAAGGCAATGGCACCCCACTCCAGTACTCTTGCCTGGGAAATCCCATGGATAGAAGAGCTTGGTAGGCTGCAGTCCATGGGATCGCTAAGAGTTGGACACGACCGAGGGACTTCACTTTCACTTTTCACTTTCATGCATTGGAGAAGGAAATGGCAACCCCCTCCAGTGTTCTTTCCTGGAGAATCCCAGGGACGGCGGAGCCTGGTGGGCTGCTGTCTATGGGGTCACACAGAGTTGGACACGACTGACGCTACTTAGTAGCAGCAGCATATTTTCTTAACTTTTTTCAGTAAATATTTATTATTTTTATATGTGTTATAATAAGAAGTGAAATTTAAGAACAAAGAATCAAGCAAATGAAAGTGCTGAATAAATGAGAAAAGTAAGAGTAGACCCAGGACCAACTTGTACTCTCAGTTCAGTTCAGTTCAGTCGCTCAGTCATGTCTGACTCTTTGCGACCCCATGGACTGCAGCATGCCACGCCTCCCGGTCCATCACCAACTCCCGGAGTTTATTCAAACTCATGTCCATTGAGTCAGTGATGCCATCCAACCATCTCATTCTCTGTCATCCCCTTCTCCTCCTGCCTTCAATCTTTCCCAGCATCAGGGTCTTTTCAAATGACTCAGTTGTTGGCATCAGGCGGCCAAAGTATTACAGTTTCAGCTTCAGCATCAGTCCTTCCAATGAATATTCAGGACTGATTTCCTTTAGGATGGATTGGTTGGATCTCCTTGCTGTCCACAGGACTCTCAAGAGTCTTCTCCAACACCACAGTTCAAAAGCATCAATTCTTTGGCACTCAGCTTTCTTTATAGTCCAACTCTCACACTCATACATGACTACTGGAAAAACCATAGCTTTGACTAGACAGACCTTTGTTGTAAAGTAATGTCTCTGCTTTTTTACTTGCACTCTAAGTTTATAAAATAAATGTGCTTGGCAGTATTTCATAATTGCTACCTGCCTGGTCACAATTCTGAACTGTGCTTTTCTACTTAGAGCCATTCTGCCTCATGCACCAGAATTTATGAGGAATCAAGTCCCATTCTTAACATCTAATTTGCAAATCAGCATAGTAAGGTATAAGCCTAGAGACTAAGCAGGAATAATTGCACGTAAATCATGACATGACAGGCTACTAATAACTCTAACGCTCACCATTACCGTATATACAACTATAAATGCCCCATTAAAAAAAGTTCCCCTGTCCCTCTCCTCCCTGGTGGAAGTCTCAAATACCAGATGGTGAGATTCAGGGGAAAATATTTGGCTACTCTGTTTTTTTAATAATTTAAAAAATTATTTTAATTTCTTTGGCTGCACTGGGTCTTAATTGAGGCATACAAGATCTTGGTTGCAGTATATGGGATCTAGCTCCTGAACCAGGTATTGAACCTGGGTCCCCTGCATGGGGAGTGCAGCATCTTAGCCACAGGACCACCAGGGAAGTCCCTGGCAACTCTATTTTAAATTGCCTTTATTTTTCTCAACAACACTACGAGGAAGAAATCATTATTTGCTTTTTACACACAATAAAATTTGGATTCAAGGTGAGTAACTTTTGAGGTTCAAAATGTTAGTAAATAGTGGACTCAAAATTTGGAGCCCAGACTTGAACCTGAAACTCATATTCTGCCCATGGTGACATACTGCCTCTTGTCATCTGATGGACGAGGAAGCAGGTGTTCAGAGAGGTAACCTGCCTGGGCCAGAGTCCCACCACATGTGTGATATGACTTGGGATTGGACCCAGGTTTTCTAGTTGAGTGAATTTTCAGACAACTCAGGGATCGCTCAGGCTTTTCTCAAGGGTATTAACTAGTGCTTCAGGAAGGACACTCAAAAGACAATAATACAACACAACCTCAAAGAATGAGTAAAAAGATAACCGAAATTTTAGAATCAATGTATCTCAGATGCCAAGAGAATAACAACTCAACTAAAAATAAAGTTCTGATGTGCAAACATGCTCAGTTACTCAGTCGTGTCCGACTCTTTTCAACCCCAGGAACTGTAGCCCTCCAGGCTCCTGAGTCCATGAGATTTTTCTGGCAAGAATACTGGAACAGTTGCCATTTCCTCCTCCAAAGTTCTGACATGAGGGTGTAAAATGTTCCGAGTTCAAGCAGATGAAAATACTTTACTTTAAATGATATGATGATGTAGGGATAAACACTGAAATGAGACCCACATTAAAATTTTAACTGCCATGCAAAATGAATGAGCGCTCTTAAAGACAGAACTTGGTGTGAGCCTTGCAGCAGAGCCCACTGCCTGCCAGGTGTGCCATTCGGAGCCTTTGTTCAGAGGACAGAATCCGTGTGTGAGCAGATTTTGATATTTGAGCCACCCCCTCGTCTCCACAGGTAGCCTAAAGGAGAAGCTTATCTGGACAAAGTTCTCTAGCTGCATTTGTAGGAGTTTGTTCAGTGCAGAACATTTTAGCCCCAAGAGAAAGCATAAGTCACGTTTCTTCATTTGCAATCATTCTAATACAGCAGATTATTCACCCAGACAGATCTACACTGGAATCTTTTTTGCAGGCTCCCCCATCAGCTTCTGAATACCTTGCATACTCTGCTCAGAGACCATCTGGGGACTCTCAAAGCAATGTGTCAACCAGGTGCCCCTTGGTACCCTCAATGTGTCATTAAGGGCATTGGCGCTGAATTACATTTCTTCTCTGAGTCTCAGAGCATCTCACCCCTTCTTTAAATATCTGACCTACTCTTTTTCTCCAGTAAATCTAAATAAGTTCAGATTCCATGGCTTGACCCCCTGGTTCTTCCATGTCTCACTTTCATGTTTCCCCAGTCTGCGCCTCCTCTTTCTGTCCCATCTCACAACTCTCTTCCCTTTCTCTTGAGAGCAAGTTCAGCCTTGCTCTCTATTCCATCTCAGTTGCCCTTGAATTTTCATTCTGAGTCTTTCTCAAGTGCTTCCAGTCACGATAGCCCTTCTGCCAGGACACTTTCCAACTCAGATGCCAGCCTTTCTCTCTGAATCTCACATCTTCAGTCACTGCAATGTTCACTTCCTTGGTGGAGTAGTCTTATGCTCCTGACTCATGGTACCACCAGCATCTCAGGACCCCACCTGGGTCCAATCCCCAGCCCCAAGCCTAACCAATAAAAGGCTAGGATTCAGCTTATTAAGGGGTCTCCACTCAGAGATGAGTAAATTGGATGTAATTCCAAGCATAAGAAGATAAACCGGAGAAGCACTGCTTTCTCATTCATTCATTCATTTTATTCATTCTTTTTCTCTATTCCTCAATGTATTTGTTGAGAAGTCATTATGCATCAGACAGGGCACTGGATAACTTGTGTATGTGTGTAAGTAATTTTTTATGGGTCATAAAGAGTCATCGCAGAGATTCCCAGACTTCTTGGTCATGGCACCCTTGGTGCCATGCTCAATAATATTTTCATGACCCCCCTAAGCCAAATGTAACAACTAACATCTAGTCTTAAGGGTCCAGGTGACTTTCCTGCTCTTGGCCTGAAGTTTCTCAGTAGCAACACTGTTGACAGTTGGGGCTGGATAATTCTTTGATATGGGGGTGGGGGAGGTGGTGCTGTGCTTTGTAAGATGTCCAGCAGTATCTCTGGCTTCTACCCACTGGATGCCAATAGCATTTCTCCAGTTGTGACAACCAAAAATGTCTCCAGACATCATCAAACTTCCCTTAGAGGGCCAAATTTCTCCCAGTTGAAGCCACTGAGCTAAACTCTTTCCTTGTGCTGTGAGGCATACTTGCCTTTTTAATAATCTCCTCTTTTCCTCCTAAACTATTTCAATGTGGCTCTTATTACCTGCAGCACATAGAGTCCTAAAAGCTAGCCTAACATTTACTGAGATGCTAACTATGTCTCAGGCACTGTGCTAAGCGTTACAGGCATCATCGACTTTAAGGCTCCCAGCAATCCTGTGACTCAGGTGAAGGTTTTAGTCCTCATTTTACAGAAGGGGAAACTGGAGATGTGACAGGAAACTGACTCACCCCCTGCCATTCAGTGGAGTGGGCACTTCGGGACCATGAGGCTCTACTGAAGCCGTCACCAGCGACATATGAATTGGGAGGGTATGTGAGACACAGTTCAGCCCACAACAGGAGAACATCATGAGAGTGCTTGGAATCACGTGGCACTCTGTCTAGAAGATTTGTTTGTCCTTCCATCATATCTGTCTTATCTGGCTCTTGAACTGTCTTTCTTTATACAAATGTGGTTATCTTGCCTCTTCAAGAAGTCCATACCCTTACTAAAAGCACTTCCTTTCCCAAATGTAATACAGTGCTGGGCACACATCAGTAAGATATTAGAAAGTTATGGTACCTTGAATATTCTTGCTATATTAAAGCAGGGAAATTGATTTTTTTTAAAAGACCAAGAATTTCTTCTAGTTTAAGTTTCCATGGCTCATTGCTCTTTAAAACCAATTTTTATGCCCTTAAAACACTCTTTGAGGTCTCTTGAAAATCTTTATTATTACCTTAATTTTTCTCATGATGAACCAGCACCAGTGCTATCAAGAATTGAGCTTTAAAAACACTCGAAACTGATTTTTCCCTGCTGGAGATTTTTGGTTCTCCAAAAGTCTTCATCTCCATGCTGATGAAGTAAACATGGGTCTAGGACTAGTAGAAGAGAAAGAAAAATCTTAGGACCCAAATAGATAAGGAAACCTCTAGGAGTCCTAACCTACAGGCCAGCAAAAAACAGAGCCCGAGCACCAGCACCTCTTTCCTAGCCCAGCAAGAGTGACTTGGAAGAGGGGTTGATGGATGTCATTGCTTGGAAAGGAAGTGCAAGTTTACAGAATAAATGTAAACATATTCATTCTAGGGAGCTTGTTTCAGATTCACATTGGTTTTTGGCTCTGCTCCATGGCGTGTCTGGACCCAGAAGAGTTTAGAGTTCTGTGCTCCAAACAGTCATTGTTTCTTCTAGAACGTGCAAAAATGTCCAACTTATCACATTTTTATTTGACTGGAGAATAAGGTGAGCAGCGCTTGAATCATTTCCCTGATGAGCTGCCTCTGTGTGGGGTTTATTAACCATGTTTCTGCAGTTGTTTGTCTTCTTTCAGCAAATATCGATTGGGTGGCCACTCTGTGCTGGTTTGTGATTTGACTTTACCCTGCTGCATTATTGTTAGCTACTTTGGGTCTAGGACCAGCTGCAGATGTAGGGAGGCAGTAGACGTGGTGGCTGAACGTGGATTCTGGGGCCAGACAGTCTGGGTTCCCAACAGACTCCAGCACCTGCCGGTTCCTTGGCTGTAGGCAATCTTGCCTGTGTTCCTTTGTAACACAAGGAAAATAATTTATTGTTTTTATCCTCTTGAGTTGTTGTGGTAAGAATGTCCTACGGGTTCCTTATTGTAGTTCCTGAAGCATTATAAGAGCTGAGAAGTAATTAGCTGCTGTTACCGTGACTGTTCTTCAGTAATATTTTTGCAATTTATTTCCTCGGTATTTTCTGTTACTCTCACCATGACCATCACACAACCACTGCTTTGGGGAAAATTTGCTGCAGCAGGAGGAAGTGAAAGGCTTTTGACATTCAGATGCAAAAGCAGAGGCAGAAAGGATTTACAGTGAGTTGGAACAGCCTTCCACCTTATGAGACAAAACTTTTCCCTCAGTGAGGGGAAGGGATGGCAAAGACATTGTAGGAGCCTGAGAAAGGAGGACCTCGTTCCTTGGGCTGGAGGGAGGAACAATCCAGGGGTCTGGTGCATGATGTGAACTTGCAAAAGATTTATGGAGACTTAAGAGCAGATACTGGGACTTCCCTGGTAGCTCAGCAGTGAAGACTCCTCCTGCAATGCAGGAGACGCAGGTTTGATCCTGGGTTGGAAAGATCCTCTGGAAGAGGGCATGGCAACCCACTCCAGTATTCTTGCCTGGAGAATTCTATGGAGCCTGGCAAGCTACAGTCCACTGAGTCTCGGAGTCAGACTCTACTGAAGTGACTTAACATGCATACACGCACAGAAGCAGATACTATGTACACTAAAGAGACCGGACATAGATAAGGTCTGGGTCAGTCTCTCAGAGCTCCCTATGGTCAGTGCAGACAGGTGAGGTGGGGAAAGAAGAAAGCATCTTTGTGTGAAGCATTAGCTTTAAAGACGCACGAAGTCTGACTCCAAGGGGCTTTCCAGGCAAGACTCCCAGAAGTAATATGCTGGAGTCCTGCATGGATAATATTCAAAGATGAGACACCCTTTCCACCCCAGCCCAGCAATCCTTGCTGTTGTTGTTAAGTCACTCAGTCATGTCTGACTCTTTGTGACCCCATGGACTGTAGCCCACCAGGCTCCTCTATCCATGGGATTTCCTAGGCAAGAATACTGGAGTGGGTTGCCATTTCCTCCTCCAAGGCATCTTCCCGATCTAGGGATGGAATCCACATCTCATGCATCTCCTGCATTGGCAGGTGGGTTCTTTACCACTGAGCTACCAGGGAAGCCCCACCATATATGTATTTTAGCCAAGTCACACCACTTGTAGGATCTTAGTTCCCCAACCAGGGATCGAACCTGTGTCCCCTGCATTGGAAGCGTAGAGCCCTCATTACTGAAATACTGGGGAAGTCCACAACTGCTGATATTTCTTTGGGGTCCTGAATACAATGCCTTTGAGATGCAGCAGACAGGCACAGCTCCCTTTGCCACCAAGCCCTGCTCGTTTCTCCTGGGAAGACAGCAGAGGTCTGGGGTGGGGGGCGGGGGGCGGTCCCTCTGCAGGACCCCCCTGCTCACCTTCCAGCCCACCTGCCTAGAAGTGTGGCCCCTAACTAGAGGGCATCTTTGTTCAGAGATGGGAGCTACTTCCGAGAACAGCTAACAGGTTATTGAGGAAATAGGGTAACTGCAGAGACTGCCATGTTCTGAGCACCTACTGTGTGCCCTGCATGGTGCTTGGGGTTTACCTCATGGGTCCTTCTCATAACAGCCTTTGGAGGGGTGTTCCCTCCACTTTAAGGTAAATACAGAGCCTCAGAGCAGTTCGGTGACCTGTAGTCTCTAGAAAGTTTTCTGTGTGTCTTTTCAACCCCCGCCCCAAACATAGCTACATTGTCTTAGGTGGCACCTTTTCAAAGAAATAGTCATTGAATCTTCAAGACTGATGTCCCAGGTCTGAGCTCCTCTGAGGCTTCAGCTGGTGTGATTTCCCTGCCAGAGGGGTTTTGTTAGGCTGACTCAAGACTACAGATCTGGGAGCCCTGAATTTTCTGGGATTCTAGGATTTCAGCCCGATATCTAATTTCAGAAATGAATTACTCTCTGCTTTATTAAACTTGTCTGCACTTAGGGGTGCTGCACTTAGCAACCAGCAACCCTATCTCAGCACAACATAGAACCCCAAGAACTTAGATATGATGAATGGTTTTGAGGAACGTGCAACAGTTACCATCACTATTGAATGTTTTTGAAGGTGGAGACTATTACTTTATACCAGCACAGAACCTGGTATGCAGTAGATGCTCAATAAAATTTATATTTAGAATAGCAAGTGCTGAATTAGATGCTAGGGCTATACAGATAAGAAGGCAGATCCTTGCTCTTTAGGAACTCAGAGTCTAGTGAGGACTCACATACAGTGCGGTAAAGGCACAGAGGTGCGATGAAAGCACAATGGAAAAAATTCCCAAAGTTTGCTGCAAAGCTTCAGAGAGGGAGAGATGTTGCACTAACTTGCGCCAAGGACCTCTGCAACAGAAGGAGTAACACGTACACAAGTACAAAAGCGTGGAAGAGCACGGTATGTTTGAGGGGCAACTGAGGATCAGACAGAAGCAAACTCAGTTGACATTTCACTTCCTGCTAGGATGACATGGAAACTGACCAAGAACACACATGCCCCAGAGGGCTCTCCAGAACGGATGCTTGATTGACTAGAGCTGAAAGCACTGACCTCTCAGGTCACTCCCAAGACATGGACTTTTTAAACAAATAAATGTGGAAGGTAAAAGAAATAGCCTGGAGCTTGGACAGTGGATGTTGGTTCTGGCTCCATCAGTTACTAGCCCTGTGATTTTGACCAAGTGATTTCACTTTCTCCTGCCTCTGAAAGACACAATTCTTCTATTTCCTGAGAGTAAACAGAAAAATGGTGAAACTTGCCTGAGATTGCATCTTGGTGTTGCTCAGAATGGCTCTGATCAGTGGGTTGGAAGAGGCAACAGAGGGAGAGTAGAATTGCTTTCAGGAGAAAGCACCCTACGGAGTCTGACGTATTCATTCAGCCAGTTATAACAAGCCCACCAGCCTCCAGGCAGGAAAATGCAGAATGTACTAGAAGAGCTGAAGGCAGACCGGTGTGATGGGTGAATTAATATTTATTGAACTACTTTTTTTCTGGGCATTTTTAGGGAGGATGGAAAAATACAGATCCACAAGCTATAGTTACTATTCCTAAGAAAATAACAGTTCTTCATGGGAAGAAAACATAAGGGCAAAAGTAGTGATGAGATCCTTGGATAGATACGTACCAAGACTTGGTAAACACAGGGAAGGGAGCAACTCAGCTAATCTGCCTCTGTGGGGGAGTACGAAGAGGGAGCCACATGGAAGGGATGATGGTTGAATAGGGTCTTCAGGACTCTTTTATCAGGACTTCCCACATGGTCTATTGGTTAAGACTCTGCACTTCTTCCACTGCAAGGGGTGCAGGTTTGATCCCTGGTGGGAGAATTAAAATCCTGCATACCTTGTGTCCTGGATCAATTAAAAAAAAAAAAAGTACTCTTTTATGAAGTCAAGGGAGAAGTGGAGAAGACAGTTGAAAATCAAGTGTTAAATTATATCTTAGTGGTTATTTAGCCCTGAGGTGTGACCGTAATCTGATAAAACATGAGTGATTCATCATTTTGAATAGATTTCTGTATCTTACTGCTTTTTCTTTCTTTACTTCCTCTGAGATGTGTTTTTGTGTAAAATTGTTTTCTGGCATTCCTTGGGCATTTGTTCTCTGCCTTAGTGAAGAATATTGTGCACAGCTTCTGTCTAAATTAAGAAATTGGAATCTAGTTATTGGTTCCAGTTGGGGCTGATAGTTAAATAGACTAGAAATAGCACTAGAAACTTGGAGGGAGGTAGAGAAAGACCAGAGCAAGTGTTTGAGGCTATAGTCAGGGCAAAAAAGTTTCAGTACCCAACCCTTTCCAAGACCTTCCATCTGTCAGTCACTCTACAAAGGACAGAGGAAGAGAAAAGGGAGAAGGGAGAATTTGACAGGAATGATGGTAATTGGGTGGATAGATCTGGGGTCAGCCAGTCTGGTTTTAAATCCTCCTATTCACCAGTTATGTGATCTCAGACAAGCTACTTAAATGTTGTTCTCATTCTCTCCTTTTCTTTATAATAGTGACAATAATCAAACCTTCAGCTTAGCCTTACCATAAAACTAACAAAGTCATATACTGAAAACAAATATACTAATGCCTAGAACATGCTTAAGGACATAGTACATATTAGCCACTACCATTTGTCTACGCATCACCCTCTCCCACCCCCTTTCTTGGCTATAGACTGTGAAGGGCAATGGACAGGACCACAGGATTATCTGTGGTATCACTTCTATCCCTCTGACCTTGATAACTGGTTCAGGAGGGACCTATGACACAAACTGCTCAGAGACCTTATCTGGGTTTTCCTATTGCTGCTGAGCTCTCCTCTGGGACTCGGACCAGTGCATCCCTGGGGTGCAGAACTGCCATGTCCCTTCCACATGGAGAAAACCTGTCTGTGACTGCAGAGGATGAAGCCTTCAGAACAAATGAAGACTTTGGAATATGCAGAATAAAACAGTGTGCATTGAATCCAGATCCTAAGTTCCCCCAGTATTCTGTAGATTCTCAGCAATTCTTTACATCTAGAATTCTATCTACATCTTGCAATGAACTGGGTGGGAGTCAGACTTGAAGAGTCTTCACTGATGCAAAGGGGCAAAGAAAGGATCCAAGAGAGATGACCTTGACCCAGACAGCTTGACCTTGCTTAGAAATGGGCCAGGAAGGTGATGCTATGTAACTGAGAGTGAAACATCCAAGATCTCCTGGGCTAATCACCAAGGAAACCAAGAGGTCTAGATTGATGGCTACCTTTCCATAAAATTCTCCTACAGCTGTTGTACTTTAGCTTTTTAGGGTGATAGAGGCCATTTTTATCCTGAATTTGGAATTTCTATCCTAAGAAGTCCATCTCGATTGCCACGTGGTCTTTGGACCACTTGGTCTGAAGACTTGAACTGGTTATGGTTATGATGAATTTTCCAAATGAATTGAAAAGAGAACTATGATCTCATAACCCCTATGTTTCTATTTCAGTTAAATCCTGATTTATGTGGTTCATACTGTATATCAAATGTATTATGCAGAATACATTAGAATAATTATTAAGAAATCTAATGCTATCCATTATACTTTCTTAAAGTAAACTATTAAAGATGCAGTTTAAATTGATGCCTCTTGTTATCTTCATATGATTTTTGTCTTTTGAAGCTAAGAAATGCATTTACAATAGCAACAAGATTTGCTTTTGTAAGATTTTAACATCTCTTCTTTGCCCAGTCTCCCTTAAATCAGGAAACTCTGGCCACCAAAATGACAAATGATCTCAGCCCTCAGGAGGCCTAATTAATATTTCCAAGTTACCAAAGTGGGAAATTCCCTAAAGTCATGCACTCTGGGAGAAAGAGAGGCTGTAGAATGAAACCCATCATTGGAGGGGAGGGAGACGTGTGTAGAATCTGAGCCAGACCACCGCTAAAGCACATCTACCTGACTCAGTTGGACAAGATGAAATAGAAATTAGTCTGGCAATCCTTTCCTGGTGGCTCAGAGAGTTAAGAATTTGTCTGCAATGTGGGAGACGCGAGTTCGATCCCTGGTTTGGAAGATCCCCTGGAGAAGGAAATGGCAACCAGCTCCAGTATTCCTGCCTGAAAAATCCTATGGACAGAGGAGCCTGGTGGCTTACAGTCCATGGGGCTTCTCCATGCAACAACACTGGAGTGGGTTGCCAGGCTCTCCTCCAGTGGAGCTTCCCAATCCAGAGATTGAACCCAGGTGTCCCACACTGCAGGCAGATTCTTTACCATCTGAGCCACCAGGGAAGCCCAAGAATACTGGAGAGGGTAGCCCATCCCTTCTCCAGGGAATCTTCCTGACCCAGGAATCAAACCGGGGTCTCCAGCATTGCAGGCAGATTCTTTACCAGCTGAGCTACCAGGGAAGCCCTCTCATAAGGCTGGGCATAATTAATTTACTTCAGAATAAATTACTTCAGGGCTAAAATGATTAATTTCATCTATGCAGGGAAGCAGCCATGTATTGATGGCGGTTTTAATCTTGTTAGCAGCTCATTTTCAAGTACTAGGTGGAAAACAAGGCTAAGTTGTTGAAACTAGGGTAAGATTTGTCAGGCAATGGCAACCCACTCCAATACTCTTGCCTGGAAAATCCCATGGATGGAGGAGCCTGGTGGGCTGCAGTCCCTGGGGTTGCTAGGAGTCGGACACGACTGAGCAAATTCACTTTCACTTTTCACTTTCATGCACTGGAGAAGGAAATGGCAGCCCACTCCAGTGTTCTTGCCTGGAGAATCCCAGGGACGGGGGAGCCTGGTGTGCTGCCGTCTATGGGGTCGCACAGAGTTGGACACGACTGAAGCGACTTAGCAGCAGCAGCAGCAGCAAGTCAAGCAAACTGGAGTCTTATTACTTTCAGAGTTGCCTAAGACCCTGTCCGGGAGGAAGGCGAGCGTCCCTGGCCTAATCACTCTCCTAGGCAGGTGACATTAACAACTGAAATAAAAATGCAGGTGGGAAGAGCAAAAGGAATCAGCTGGGCAATCTGTGGTCTCCTAGGAGTAATGAATTTCCTTTTTTCAAGGAAAGTGTGCACAGTTCCTAATGTAGCCCACCAAGCTCCTTTGTCCATGGGATTTCTCAGGCGAAAATACTGAAGTGGGTTGCCATGTCCATCTCCAGGGGATCTTCCTGATCTAGGGATTAAGCCTGTATCTTCTGCATTGGCAGGTGGATTCTTTACCACTGAGCCACCAGGGGAAGAGCTTTCAGTGAAAGATGAGGTACTAATTTCATCTTTGGGTTACCCTTTCAGGCCTCATTACATCAGGCTGTCCCAGAGAGAGGCATTAAGCCTCCTTTTCAGGTGTCTACCTGTCCTGGTTGCTGGAATTGAAGAGTTCCTAGTTTTGGTACTAAAACTGAAATATTACCTGTGACAGTTGGTGACTCGCTCTCTTCTACTGACTTTTGCCGGGAAAAATTAAAAAAGCTTCTTATCTCTTAATGCAAGAGGTCAGGTTTTCATAAGCAAGGATTTATTTTTACAATCACCCATACATTTGTTTATATGATGTTTTTAAGAAAAATCTAATCCCACTCAAAAAGTTCAACATACATAGAAATTCTACTAAAGTAGTTGCACCATTATGTTCATACCTTGAGTTCTACCAGAAAAGGTAGAGAGTTTTTGTATGTGCTTGTAGTTTTTTAAAAATATTTTATTATTATTATTTTTTTTTTTTTTGGCTGTGTTGGGTCTCTGTTGCAGTCTTTGTGCGGGCTTCTCTCTAGCTGAGGCTTGCAGGTGGGCTAACTTGCTCCATGGCATATGGGATCTTAGTTCCTCGACCAGGGTTCAAACCCATGTTCCCCTTGCCTTACAAGGCAGATTCTTAACCTCTGGACCACCAGGGAAGTCCCCAGAGAGTTATTTATGAGAGGAAAGAAATTGGAATGGTGAGAGGAAGGGGGCGAGAAATAAAAGGCAAGATGGTTTGGTTTTTGAGTGACTGGTTGGGGCATTTTGAGAGAAAAACTTGGAGATTTGGGCAGCTGCTCTGATGTGAGAAAAGCATGGAGGTGCTTTTCATGCGTTTTGCCAGGTGTACTGGGTGGAATTTTCCCTGGTGTCTTGTTGAGAGATTTCTTTAAAGAGGTGATCATGTTATCTGCTTATCAATGATCTTTTGGGTGCCAAAATGAGCCCAGAAGAAGCCAGATGACACATTTACCTCCTCCTATCCTGATTGATTGCAGTAAGTATTTGAATTCACTGTTCTTCATCTGTCATCGTTATTAGCAATTTCCCAGCCTACATCTGCATAATGTTGTAATAGAGTATATCAGATATATTTTAAAACTATATGTCAGCCTTGTTTTAAATACTGCCTCTCTCTAATCAGGAAAATCAGATACAGGGGCTTCCCTGGTGGCTCAGCAGTAAAGAATTAGCCTGTCAATGCAGGAGACACAGGTTCTCTTCCCCTGATCTGGGAAGATCCCATACGCTACGGATCACTGAGGCCTGTGCACCATAACTATTGAGGCTGTGCTCTAGAGCTGCAGCCATTGAAGCTCGAGAGCCCCACAGCCCGTGCTCTGCAACAAGAGAAGCCATGGCAATGAGTAGCCTGCATGCCTCAATGAAAAGTAGCCCCTGCTCTCTGCGACTAGAGAAAAGCCTGCACAGCAATGAAGACCCAGCACAGTAAAAAATAAATTAATAAAAATATTTTTTTAAAAAGAAAGCCAGATACAAACTTACACATGCCTGGTTTTACTCCTAGTAATTTGTGTCAACTAATTAACAGTGTCTTCCTGGAAACCTGTGTGAATTTCCAGCTGAGAGGTTGCTTTAAAATGGCAGAGGTCGCTTTGATTGTTCAAAGAAAGAAAACTTGTACATATCTCATACAAAAGTGTGAGAAAAAAGGCTAGAGGGAGCTAGAAATGAATGGGAAAAAAAAATTTTTTTAAAGGACCAAATCCATATCTGTGATAAATGTTATAAATGCCCAGACTGCTGCTTTTTTTTTTTTTAATCTAAATTCATTTCCTGGAGGCTCATGATCATTTATGTTGTGGTTTAAAATTTATTTTTGATCTTATCTTTTATGCAGGTCACATATTTTAATCTCCAAGCATTTGCAACATGCTGAAGAGAGATTAAAAAAGAATGTATAAGTGTCGTAATTTTAAAGTGAATAGAATTATGTTATGAGACTGAAACTACCAGAGAGTTATAATAAGATTCAATGTGTAGGGTGATTTTAATGATTTCACGCTAATCATTGATGGGATTCAGACATCAAATAATGTAAGATACATTGTTTAGGAGAGAGGATGAAAGGCTCAAGGATATGTGGGTGGGAGCTGTTTTCCATACCCAGCAAATGCAAACCGCTAGAGATAATGCAAACCCAATGTTTATTGTGAAAAATAATGGGTAACTCATGGTTTAATTCAAGATGAAGATTCAAGTTGCTAATTTTATTAACTAAGGAGGTACCTATCATTGCTGTCTTGATCTCAAAAGTGATCAGAAAATCACACAAACATCACCTGAAGAATTTAAATGATTAACATACAGATTCCCAGGTTCCATCCCCTAGGAATTCTAATCCAGGGCTTTTCAGGTGGCTTCAGGTAATCTGTATTAAAAATAGGTATCTGCACCCCACACCTGTTATAGGTAATGAGACTGGGGTTCTGAGGCCTCACTTTAAGAGACATTTAATTTTTTCGTAAAGGTTCCACAATGGGGCTGACATCCATATTATTCACATAAAAATGGATTATTTCATATTTATGGCCATTCTAACAATTCACCCTTGACATATATGATCAGAGGACGACAGAGTGGAAAGAAAAGCTGGTGTGAAGGAGAGAAACGGTGACAGGTCCCCAAAAACTGTATTCTTGACCTTAAAAACCTTCAGGGGCTCTGGCCTGCAGCTGATCGCTTGATTTTCCAAAATAGATATATTTTTTCTATTTCTCTTTCTAATGCTGAAGCCCATGGAAACCCTCTCTCCACAAATCTTGCTCCTAAAAAAATCTCTCCACAAAACTCTGCCCTTGATCGACCTGATTCATTTTCCTATTCTACCCTGAGAACCCAATGTGTTCTTGCTTCAAAGCACTAACTTTCCTGTCTCCTCTTTAACATGTGTCATTTCACTTCAAGTAAGGGCTGGCTGCCACAGCTCACGTGTCTCCTCCCAGGAGTTGTCATTTTCACAAAACTAACCAGCACTGCCTTCTTACAAAATTATTCCGAACAATGTCCTCTTGACATCAAAGGATGTTCTGAATTTCCCTGTGAGATTTAAATTCACCAAGGATGGATTTAACAATCCCTTTTGGCTTACTGCACTGAAAGAAGGAAGCGATATGTGGTGAAACGGCATTGAGCTTCTATAATCAATTGTCTTCTTATGATTTAAGTACATTTCTTAGTTTTAAAGGGCCAAGGGACCTGGAGCCCCTTATGAAATGGCAGACATGGAATCCCCTTGTCAATCTGACCTAGCACAAGGTCCTTATCATCTTTTTCTACCAGAGTGAGCTGAAGAATCTCTTCTTTATTGTGAAAATAACTGACTGAGGCTGCAGGTTCCCACCGCGCCCTTGGAGCTGCTAGAGACAAATTCACCTGAGCAAGGGAGTCTCAGAGGCCAGGGACCCAGCCAAGTCTTCAGTTCCAAAGTTCCTGGTAGCATATCCTGACTCATATCACCTTCTTATCTCAGAAAATCACATATACAGGTGTTTTGTGGAGCATCTCTGAACTGTAAGAAGACGTTGGTCACAATTAAAAGAGTTTAAATATTGCCCAGATCACCACAGAGAAAAGCCCATCTTTATCCCTTATGAAGATAAGTTTTTACTTCAGCAAATTATCAACTTAGCTTGTTTACAAAACAATGGGACACACTGGCAAAAAGCAAAAGGTTTGAGAGAAGGAGAGAAAGAGCACCTTAAGAGAAGACAGGTTTTCTGTTTCAGAATACAGCAATTCATCTAGAAATCAGACATAAATGGGAAAATTTCCATGGTCAGTGATCCATTTAAAAACTCTATAATTGAACTCCATAACTCTCATGTCTCCCAGTATCGATTTTATTTTGACATAAAGAAATGGAAGTTTTAAAAGTGAGATATATGTGCATTTTGCCACATAATCTATATCCTTTTGGCCAGGCTTCTTGAGTTTCAGCCCTGGTTCCACTATAACAACTGTAGGATTCTGGACAAGTTGATTTTTCTGTAGGTCACTTTACTTCCTCTATAAGGCAGTGACTATATAGATGTGTTGTGAGGAATACATGAGTTAGTTTGTAGAAATACCTAATACTTGATAAGGGTTCTGTAGTTAAACAGGAAGTAAAAGTGGCTTCCCTGGTGGCTCAGATAGTAAAGAATCTGCCTGCAATGCAGGAGACTCAGGTTTGATCCCCAGGTTGGGGAGATCCTCTGGAGAAGGGAATGGCAATCCACTCCATTATTCTTGCCTGGCATGGACAGAGGGGTTTGGAGAACTACAGTTCATGGGGTCGCAAAGAGTCAGACACGACTGAGTGACTAACATACAGTTAAACAGAATTATTATACCCTAATGTGGGAATATGGCGGAAAGGAATATAGATGCTCTGCCCTCAAGGAGTTTACAGAGGAGACATATGGTAAGCAGTCCCTCAGTTATTATTGCCTTAAATTTTTCCTTCTTGCTGTGGAAAAAGAATACCCTACAGAGTGCCTGAACATGGTCAGTGAGGGAATCCTAGGTGCCCAGGGAAGATGGCCCTAGGGAAGACAGTTGTTTTTTGTGTTTTTTGTGTGTGTGTTTGTATGGCTGCATTGGGTCTTTGTTGCTGCATGGACTTTTTTTAGTTGCGGCAAGCAGAAGCTACTCTCTAGTTATGATGAGCAGGCTTCTTATTGCAGTGGCTTATCTTGTTGTGGAGCACAGTCTCTAGGCCTTGTGGGCTCAATAGTTGTGGCACTAAGCCCAGCGGCATGTGGGACCTTCCCAGATCAGGGATCAAACCTGTGTCTCCTGCATTGGCAGGTGGATTTGTTATCACTGAACCACCAGGGAAGCCCCAGTGAAGAGACTTCATGCTTAGGCTTGATGAAAGTGTGGGAGGAGTTCCCCTAAGGAGAAGGATGTACCCATAAGGAAGAATTTGGGGTATGTAAGAGAAAACATTAATGGTGTGACCGCAGGAGAGGGGCGTGGACATATGGAAGGACCACCTCTACCTGCAGGATGAGTCTGGGGAATGTGTCTGGTCGTTAAGGAAAGAAGCTTTGGTTTGTGTCCTGGAATCAGAATAAGAGCAAAAGTTCTGGAGCAGAATAAGTTCAAATTTGAGCCAAGAGGAGAGGTATAAGTACGAAAGAGTCAATAAGGCTTTGGGGAGGATATTAATCTTCACTGGGAAAATGGGGGTTATTTTTGTTTTGCTTGTTTTTATCTTGTCTGCTTTGTAAATTCATAAAGTTACAAAATGCAATCCAGATGTTTTTCCTCCCCAGCTCTGAGGATCTGAGGCTGACCCTTCCCTCTACCCACGAGCGGAGAAGACAATGACATTCACTCACCACAGACCCTGGAAATCTTTAAAAATAGACCCCAGGAAGGATGTGGGGCTTGCTGGTTTCTGTGGGAGGGCAGTGTACCCAGGAAAATCAGGAGGCAGAGACTTCAGGAAGAGGAAAGGGTAAGAGCAGAGAGACAGACCGAGAGGAACAGGAACAGTGTTGGAACATGTACCCAGAGCAACATCCTGAAGGTCCGGGTGGGAGGGCATGACCTAGCTCTTTGCTTGGGCATTGGTGGTGAGGTGCCTGAGTTTGGAGGGTAAGGATTCACAACACACTTCCTTTCCTAGCATCAACTATATCTGGATTTATTGCTAAAGTCCTTGAAGAATGACTGGCTTTTCCAGGGATCCTGTGTATATTTGCCTCTGGAATAGAAATCAAGATTTTATCCACAAGAGAAAAGGAAATAGAGCGGGAATAAGAGACACTTTTGTCATGAGCTATATTATGCTCCACGGGTCTACCTATAGATAGTATCTGGCTGGAAGAACCATAAGTTTGCACCTCAAATGTCTCTTCTTCCCAAAGGATAGCTGGAGACATTGTCTCCCCTCCTGTCCCCACCCCAAGGTAAGACAAAGGAAAATATCTCATCATACATTCTGTGCCTTTAAAAGGAGCTCTGGCTGCCATTCAATGGGTCACGTGAAAAATGATGGTGATTTGGGAATGAGGCTGGAGGCAACAGAGACAGAGAGAAGTGGATGGACTTGTGTTATGTTTAGACATCAAATAAACAGGACTTTGTGTCTTCTTGGATATGCGGGATAAGAGAGGAAGCTGTGATGTATCGCTGATAGCATCCGCTTGGCAGTACAGGGGTGTCGTTTACTGAAATGAGAAGCACTGGAGCAGGAACAGCTTCTGGGAAGATGAGAGGATCCACTTTGAAAACAGGAGCAGGGAACGCTGGTGATCCAGTCCACAGAGTATAAATAGTTGAATAGAAGGATACGGCCCTTCCCAGAGTGAGAGGCTGAGATAGAGTAGTGATGTGGATGACGACAAGTGTGTTAGGTGGTTCTTTCAAGAAGATGTGGGACGAAAGAGGAATAATGGACACTAAACCCTTATGAGGGAGAAAGAGGGACCTGAGGGTTGGAAAGTGAGAGAGTGCTAGAGCAAGACCACTTGCCTGGCTGTAGAGTTTGGGTAGCGGGAGATTTCCACCCTACTTCCTGGACCGGAGATTAACAAACATCCGTTTGAGGCAGCCATATTGGAAGCTGTGTCCTCCAAGGACATCAGGGCTTCACTTACAGGCCAGGAGCTGACGGACGCACTGAGGAAGAGGTTTGGGTTAGAAGGGAGTTGGCTGACCAGCACGTTTGCTCAGATGAGAGGGTTTGGGAGGGCAGAAGGGAGTGAAGGGTCAGGAGGTGAAGGGAGATAGGGGAGGCACAGCAGTTACTTGGGACTAACAAGGCTCAGTGTGGCCAGGAAATGAAGTCCATGGTCAAATCTCATGGTCAAGTGACATGAACTACTCCACTGGGCACAGTGGCAGCCAAAGGAGGTCACCTGGTCTTTTCAAACCATAAACTGATTATATCACATATGCTCCTTTCCCCAGATTCAAATGAAGACAGAATGTGTTAATGTGCTTTACAGGGTTCTACATGGTCATTCCTCTGCCTATCGCTCCAGTCCAACCTCTCTGGTCATCTTTCATCCCTCAAACTCACCAAATTCTGTAATCTGTCACAGGACCTTTGCATGTACTGCTTTTTCTGGCTGAAATACCACTCTTTCCTTTATCATCTAGGTTAACTCCTATTCAGATTTTCTGAAAGTTCAGCTCAAATTTATTTTATTCCAAGCAGACTTCCCTGACTTCCCTAACTGGGCCAACCCCCTTTCTGTAGATAACCATTGAGTCTCTGTCTATCACTTATCACAGTTACTATTTTATACTGTTCATGGGATTGCTTGGTTAATATCTCTTTCCTCTAAGAAACTATTAAATTCCACGAAGCAACCACTTTGGTTCTTAATGCAAACCATATCTCCCACAGCATAGCCCCCGTGTTTAGCATTTAGTTCTGATTTCAGTAAATACTTGCCTAATGGAGGAATGGGCTTCACTGGTTGGCATTGGGGGAGGGGGATTGCAGCTGGCCAAGGCCCTTTAATTTATTTACTTTTTCCTCTAAAAAAAATCTGAGGCTATTTTAGCAGCTGATTTTTGTGGTTTGGCTGTGGTTCAGTAACTTCCCTGAAAGACCAAGGCCCTGGACTGTTGCCCTGTGAAGAGGCAACCCCATCTTCTCGGATAAGAGCACATTGTCTGCTCACAAGGGGCCTTCAGAGTGCCAGCTCTTGGGGGAGAGCCCAGGAGATGCAACAGCTGCGACTCGGTGCTCACAGGATGCCAAAGGTCAAAAGGTCAAAGGTCTCTTTTGGTGAAAAGAGACTCCAATCAATGAAGTCTAGCCAAAGAACTGTCTCCTGCCCAACCCCTAACCCCAACTTCCTGCCCTAGGCTGTGGGCACGGCTGTTTCCGAGGTTTCACTGTGGTGTGATTTGTGGTATAAATGGAGTGAGCTTTGCGCTCTCTTGTCTCTGAGGGTGACTTAGGAAAGAGAGCCTTCTAAGCTTAGGGATCAGTCAATTTTGTGCTTCTTTCAGTACGTGCTGTTCAGTCACCAAAGGACTGATTGTCCTGGAGAAACAGAATCCAAAATTAGTGTGTTCCTCTCCCTAAGTTCCCCCTGAGCAGGCTTCTGTACTGAGTCACACACACAAATATGACACCAACAACTACCACTCACTTACAGGACTGCTATGCAGGACCCCATCCTTCATGGGGTCACCTTCAGCTCTTAAGCTGAACTAACTGGATTCCAAGATGGTCCAGGACAATCATGAAGAATGAATTCAATCACAGGAAAATAAATGGGTGACTGCTGTCTGAATCACTATCAGCAGGCTTCCAAACAAGAGGTATCACAGCAAGCCAAAGTGGCACATGATACAGAGAGATGTAACCTCCAAGAAATGCCGTTTTCTCTGCAGGATCTGGAATCCTGCAGGAACAGACCTTCTGGCTTCAGAAAGTCACACCATGGAGTCACAGATTCTGACACAAACACCAGTTTTCTAGTTGGCACACTGGGGTCAATCTGTCAAAAGGCAACGGGTCAGATGAATTCATTATGAAAAATAAAGCAGATGAAGTGAGACACACATTGAGCTGCCTTGTTGCAGAACTCTCCATTGGCACAGAAAGAGGCAGTTTCATTCGTTCATCCATTCCTATTCAACACTAATTCACGGAGTGCCTAAAACTGTGTGGAGTACTATGCCAGGCCCTGGGGCTACAAGATAAATTACGTTTGCTCATCCCAAACATTTCAGATTTGTTAACATTATTGATGGGTTTGAAAATAAAATGAAGAACTTTTCTAATTTATTCTGAGAATAGCCAAGATTAATGAAAGAAGAGAGTAATGAAAGAAAAAATCATGAAAGGGAAACCTGGATGGCTGTTTGACGCTTCAGACTTCAGTTTTCTCATGTGTAAAATATGGGGATCGATTACATGTTTCATAAAGTCGATTCTGTTTTATCAGCGTAAAATGAAACCAAAATATTCAAGAGATCTGATTTATCACTGTTCCAGGTTTTCCTGTCTTGTGATACCTACCTCAAAACATGGTGACTTAGAACAACCACCACTTTATTATTATTATCTCACAGGTTTGGCAATCAGGAATTCAAACAATGCTCTCTGAGGCACATTTTCTCCACGTGGTGTTGACTGAGGTTGCTCAGTTGTATTCAACTGGCAGTTGGGTTAGTCTGGAAGCACCCAGACAGAGATCCCATGCCTGGTGTCTTGGTTGAAAGGCCTAGGAGGCTGGACTTGGCTGGAACAATCATTGAAGAGCCCAGCAGTGACCTTTCCAGCATTTTGATCTCCTATAGTAGGACTTCCGACACGGCATCTCCGTACTCCCAGAGTGTTTCAGGAGACTTGGGCAGGAGATACCAGGCTTCTTTAGAACTAGCCTCAAAAGTCCCAGAATACCACTTCTGTTCAACGTATGAAAGCCCAGATTCAATGCAGAGGGGAAATACAGTCTCAGTCTCTTGGGGAAACTGCATGAACCACCGGGAGGAAAGTCATCAGTGGCAGCCATCTTGGAGGCCAGCTACCTTCATCACCATGAGACCCAGAAATTTTAAAATGCCAAATCTCTCTGCAGTCTTTTTTTTTTTTTTGTCTGTGCTGTGTCTTCATTGCTACATGGGCTTTTCTCTAGCTGTGGCAAGTGGGGGCTACTTTCTTGTTGCGTTGCACAGACTTCTCATTGAGGCGGCTTCTGTTTTTGCAGAACACAGGCTCTAAAGTGTGCAGGCTCAGTAGCTGTGGCGCATGAGCTTGGTAGTTGCAGATCCCAGGTTCTATAGCACAGGCTCAGTAGTTGTGGCACACAGACTTAGTTGCTCCACAGCATGTAGGATCTTCCCGGGCCAGGAGTTGAACCCATGTCTCCCCCATTGGCATCCAAATTCCTTACCACTGAGCCACCAGGGAAACGCTCTCTATGATCTTTAATTTCTCCTCCTCTTCTTATAAGCTGACTCATGGAGAAGTTAGGTAAAATACCTTCATATTATGAGTCATTCTTGAGTAGGGATGAAATCAGATTTGAAAGGGCCTAGATAGGCTTCAATTGGACTGAGAAAGGTCTGGGAAATGTTTTTAAAAGTACAGAAGGCATGGAAGATTTCAGTTTCTTAGCTGCTGCATGAATCAGTTTGTGATCCCTCCATTTTGAAACCTCTGATAAAAGAGATTTTTCTCCCATCTAGTTGCCCATGGCACTGTCTTTGTACCTCTGGCGAATTCATCACATGCCTGGGGATGTGTGTCTTTGCTCTGTCATTAAACTCTAAATAACCTGAAGGTTTGATTCCTATTTCTCCCACAAAGCATGAAGACATTCTCTATCACTGTTTGGTGCATGAACACGAACACTCTGATGTGATTTTAGGGAAAGCTGGAAGTGGTGTAGGGTGATGCCCACCCCTGGTATTAGAGGAAGGTAATTCCATTATCTCTAACAGCTGATGTTCAACAGTTCACTGATGCTCTCTAACAGGCAATAAAAGTGAAAACATCCATTAAGGCTTCGGTTTCCAACTCACGTCTTGGTAAATTAACTCACACTTTGTGGCAGGAGGTGGGAAGAATTTGTGTTTTCTCAAGGAACTAGCCTTGATCACTTTGCACACAAACCACTCTTGGCCCTGAGTTTGGCTTTGCAAGATAGTGTGGGCACAGTGTGGGAATTCCACACAACACCAACAGGAGGAGGGTGACTGGTGGCCGAGGAAGATTAATGGTTACTCTTATGACAATTTAATTAGTATGAAAATGGAGGAACACTGGGGAAAAAACAGAGGCTTCCTTATTTACATCTTAGTGGAGAATCAATTTCAAGATCATAAAAAAGAGAGACATAAATTGCAGACCCAGGGAAGATAAGGCCTTCTTGTTTTTCCATAAAATGTGGATACCGCTTAAGCAAGAGCCTTCTTGTATTATGTTTTCTGACTCTAACTATCATCTTTCATTTCTTTTCTATGATAAAAGAAGTGTTTTAAAGATAATGCCATCAGAATCTACAAGGAGCCACAAAATATTCTTATGACCATGTAATAACTAAATTATATATGTATATAAATAAAATAACCAATGCCTCTTTTTGTTTCTTACTTTCTACTCCCTCCTTCAGTTGAAATCCTGGCTCAGTCTCTCATTTGCTACGTCCTTAGGCTAGTTACCTAATGTCACTGTTCCTTTACTTCCTCGATGTTAAAATGCTAGTTTACAACAGTGCATATCCAGATGACAGTTTTGAAGATGAAAGGAGCTAGCATAGGCTTAGAACAATGTGTGACACACAGTAGGTACTCAGTATGTAGACTCTGAAGTTAACAAGCATTTTGCCTACATTTTCTTACTGAATTCTCAAAACAAGCTAACCAGCATTAGGGAAATGAAACCACCTTAGGATTGAAGGACTTACGTTCCGAAATCAGACTACGTGGAGTCGACTGAATCCTGGTTCTTCCTTCTGTTGGTTACACAAGCTTGTTAAGTTACTAAACCAATCTGGGCCTTGGTAGCTGCAAAGTGGGGATAACGATAATACCTATTTTGTCAATGGAATGCAACATAACACACAGGCACTTAGAGGAAGCCTGCATACAGTAGGTGCCACTATTACTTTTGCTACTGCTAAATGGTAATGATAGATTTTATTGGATGAGCACCATGTGAGACACTGCACACGATGTCTGTGTGCAGCAGACACCGTGGTGTACATCAGGCCCCCATGCAAGGCTGGTTTCATAGGTCAGATAGGCCTCCCTGCCCAGAAGCTCCCCTCACTTGGTTTAATTCTCTGCTGTCACAATTATGAAATGCTTAGTACATTATTGAACAAGGGGCCCTGCATTTTATTCCGTGCTGGGCCCTACAAGTTAGGTAGCTGGTCCTGTCCCCACTTTTTTGGTATTAATTCAGGAGCTCAGGCCCCGTGGGCCACTGTCATGGGTGTTCATGTGGGTGTTTTGCATTTACATTGAAAGTGAAAGTTGCTCAGTCATGTCTGACTCTTTGTGACCCCATGGACTGTAGCCCTCCAGGCTCCTTTGTTCGTGGGGATTCTCCAGGTTAGAATACTGGAGTGGGTAGCTGTTTCCTTCTCCAGTGGCTCTTCCCAACCCAGGGATTGAACCCAGGTCTCCTGTATTACAGGAGGATTCTTTACTGTCTGAGCCACCAGCAAAGCCCATTTACATTGGGACATCCTTAAAGTCTGAGTTTTTGTAACAGAAGTTATAAGCACATTTCCGTGCCTGAAGCTTTATCTATATGATCAGAGGAAAGGAATTGCGGGTCAGCTGGATACTATTCCAGGTCTGTGCTTCTCCTAGATTTCAGAGGTGTGAGATAGAGTTGGAATTATCTCAAGGGATGGCAAATGTGTACTTACTTCTCATATTGCACTGAAGGCATGATGTGTTTCAGACATGCATTTTCTATTAGGTAGTGGTATTATGTAGAAGTCAAAAAATTAATAAAAAAGAAATACATAAAAGGTGTTATTGAATGTTTAATAGCTGCTTGTCATTACATAGTTTCTCAATGAATGCTATTAAATATACTAAGGTATTATTAGGCAGGAGATTGAGAATTTTTATGGTAATAGAGGTCTGCATACTTGAAACAATTGGGAAACTCCATTTCAGGCTGTAAATTCCTGGCCTTTGAGGTCCATTTCAATTCATATTTGAGCCTCCTTTGTTTCTGGTTCAGAAGCTTGCCCACAGCAAGTGTACAATAAACACATGTCCTGTGAATAGCATTAGTTTGCTGGTTTGATCAGATTTCCATCTTAATGAATTGAAGGTAGTACATGCATTAGACTGAGCTAACAAATAAAAAGGAGAAGTTTTTAACTCAAGAGAGATACTAGAAGATGTACTTAATCACTCAGTCATGTCCAACTCTTTGAGATCCCATGGACTGTAACCCTCGGGCTCCTCTGTCCATGGGGATTCTTCAGGCAAGAATACTGGAGTGGGTTGTCATTCCCTTCTCCAGAGGATCTTACCAACCGAGGGATCAAACCCAGGTCTCCTGCATTGCAGGTGGATTCTTTACCATCTGAGCCACCAGGGAAGCCCATATTGAAAATATGTGAGATTAAGAAGGGGAGACCACAGAATGTTTACCTTTGTGGAAGCACAAGAACTGATGAGTGGAGATGAAACAAGTACGCAGCTGGTGTTGAGGGCCCAGAGGACAGAGGTTGGTGTGATGTGGAAGCCGGCTGACACCACGCCCAATGCTCCAGAGTCATTTTCATTCAGAGTTATATTCCAAAGGCTTCTCGCTCCACACTTACATTCATGTCATTCCTCTGTGCAAAATGTTCCAGCGACTTTCCAGCCTACAAAGTCCTACCTAATCTGGCTCTCAGCCTCTCTGCAGCTTAATTACTTCCTACACTCCCCACCTCGCTCTGTTCCACTCACATTGCTTTTCAAGCTGTCTTTGAATCTCTGTCTTATTGATGTTCTCTTTAACTGGGACATTTTTCTATCATTTGCTTCATTCCTCACTTCCTTCATATCTTTTCTCAAAGGTTATATGCTCAGAGCAAGCCTCCCCATCACCATATGAATGAGAGATGGCATTCTGGTCATTCTCAAGCCTTTTATGTTCCTTTATCTTTTTTAAGGACTTCCCTGGTTGCTCAGACAGTAAAGAATCTGCCTTCCATGCAGGAAACCCAGGTTCAATCCGTGGGTGAAGATCCTCTGGAGAAGAGAATGGCAACCCACTCCAGTATTATTTCCTGGAGAATCCCATGCACAGAGGAGCATTTCAGGCTATGTTCATGGGGTTGCAGAGTTAGATACAACTGAGAGACTAACACTGATGACTCAGATGGTAAAGAATATGCTTGCAGTGTGGGAGATTGGGGTTTTATCCTTGGGTTGGGAAGATCCCCTGGAGAAGGGAAAGGCTACCCACTCCAGTATTCTTGCCTGGACAGAGGCAAGAATTCCATGGACAGAGGAAACTGGCAGGCTACAGTACATGGAGTCGCAAAGAGTGGGACACTACTGAGTGACTCACACACACACACACACACGCACACACACACACACCTTTTTAATACACCGTATTGTTACCGAGTCCAAGTTCACTAGACTTTCCACATGACAGGCCAATGAATCCGAGAGACGAGGTGTTAAGACAATGAAAACAACTTTATTCGGCAAGTAGCTGACCAAGAAGACGGCAGGCTAGTGCCTCAAAATAACCATCCTATGGGGTCTGGATGCCAGGTTCTTTTACAGATGAGAGAGAAAGAAGTAATGAGGAATTAAAATCAAAAGGCAGAATAGAAAGAGGCAGTGGGGAAGTAAAGTGAAAGTGTCTTCAGTCTTGTAAAATATCTCCAAGGGAATGGCCAGACTTTGGAAGGGGTGTGTTACTCTCTTCTATTCACAGGTAGGTAGGGACAAATTATCTTTCTATGAGTTGAACAAAGGCACTTTAGTTTACAGTCAAGCAGAGGGGCAGGGTCCTCCGAGGCAAATAAGTATGATTGTAATAACAGAAGCAACAAAAAGCAAGTCAAAGAAACAGTTCCAACATGGAGTCAGAATAGGTTTCTTCCCTGCAACAGTAATATGTATTTATTTGTTCAGTTATCTATGTCTTTTTTTTTTTTTTACACCAGGATGTAAACTCTGTAAGAAAAAATACATTTTTCTGTTTTGTTCACTGAAATATCCACAGATCTTAAAACATTGCCAGGCAGAGTCCATGCTTTTTCAGTATTTGTTGGGCAAATGAATGATTTTAAAACACTCATGCAAACAAAGAAAACAGCAATTCGAAAAGGAGCAACTCATGAGCTACTAGTTCTGTCTTGGGAGAAGGTCTAAGTGGGGGCTGGAGAGTTGACAATTATATGATAAAGGGTTGAACTTGGATTTGAAATCTTAAGCACTACGTTGAGCCTGAAAGCTTATCAGCACTTTGTATCCAACAGACCTGTTGTGTCTCCTTGTATAGTCATAGTGAGTATCACTAAAGTGAATTTTGGCAGATCCACAGTGACTCCCCTGCTGTCTGTAATGCTCATCAGTGCATGAAAGTAGATCCCAGGTTTCCCCAGGCTTGCTCTCCTTGTCTGGTGCCTTTGTCATTTGGCTCGTGTTAATGGAGACTGGGGCAACTTGACGCCTTGGGTGCTCTGTCTGCTCTTTGCTGTTACTAAAGACAGTTGGTTCCATCTGAGGAAATTAGGATAGGCAGGAGGAGGAGAGAGAACCTACCAATTGAAGAAAAGAACTAACTCACTCCCCTAGAAAATATGACCCTTACTGAATCCATGAAGTTCTAAGTATTTGTGATAGATTTTATTACTGCTCCAAACTCTTCCCTCTCTCCCAGTAACAAATTACACATCCGTATTTTTTTGGCCAAGTGACTTACAGTGCCTTCCAGTAAGGTAGGTGGAGTACAAATTCTTGCCTCACCAACTTTGAGGCTGACCATATTATTTGCTTTGGCCATGGAACGTTAGTGCCTGTAACATAAGCAGGGTCTTTAAATGTGCTTGCGTGGCATCACTTGTATCATCAGCCAGGAGAACAGCTTCCTCCAAGAAGCCACTGAACCCAGAACGGCAGACACATGCAATTGACTTGACCCCAAACCTGCAGGCAGAAGCAGAACAACCCCAGCTTATCTGCAAACTTGTGGCTGAGAATAATAAATGTATGTTATTATAAATCACACAGATTTGGTGTGTTGTTTTTTTTTTTCAAACTTTAAGCTTTTTATTTTGTATTGGGGTATAGCTGATTCCCCAGCTATTGATTACCAGTCTATCGGGTTATAGACTTCTCTGTAGCTCAAATGGTAAAGAATCTGCCTGCGAGGCAGAAGACCAGGGTTCAGTCCCTGGCTTGGGAAGTTCCTCTGGAGAAGGGAATGGCAATCCACTCCAGTATTCTTGCCTGGAGAATTCCATGGACAGAGAAGCTTGGCGGGCTACAGTCCATGGGGTCACAAAGAGTTGGACATGACTGAGCAACTAACACAAAAACATAGCTGATTAACAATATTGTGGTAGTTTCATGTGAACAGTGAAGGGACTCAGCCATACATATACATGTATCCAGTCTCCGCCAAACCCCTCTCCCATCCAGGCTGGCATAACATTGAGAAGAGTTCCCTGGTCGATACAATAGGTCCTTCTTGGCTATCCATTTTGAATATAGCAGTGTGGACATGACCTTTGATTTGGAGTTTTTTTGTTATGCCATAAAAACTTGACTCCGACATTTAAAAAACAACCTTTTCAGCAGCATTTCTGATATGTGTCCTATTTTTCAAGAAAAAGTGCTATGGCCTAGTTACACTTCCCCCCATTTTTCCTAAATCTTACATCAAAGTATTAGGATCAGATTTCTCATTTGTATGATGGTAGGGGGACAATACTCTTGTAGGGAGCATGTCTACTATAGGAATTATATCTCATGGATCATCACCTAGGACATTGTCTCAGCAGAAAAATTCAATTTCTTTTGCATCTTTTCTCACTCTCTTTCTTGCTAAGAGTAGGTCCTCAATAAATGAAACCAATGATCTAGCTGCATTGGCCAATAAGGTAGCTGTGAACTACATGTGGTTATTTTAATTATATTTAAATAAGGTAAAATTTCAATTTCTCATTAAGCACGTATGACTAGCAGTCACCATATTGCACAGCACAGTCACAGACCATTTCCATCATTACAGAAAGTTCTACTGGCCGGTGGCTAACTCAGGAGTTTGGAGATTGGGTAATTTATTGATTTCAAAGGTTAGGAGGAGAAAATTCTCTGCGGTTTGATTATATGAGTGTTGGGATGAGAAAATGGAAAGAGAGGGGAAGAGGAAGCAGAAGTAAAGATATACTTTATAATCCCCTTTCAGCTCTGGTTTGGAAATAAATAATATTTATAAGCCATCACCTGGTATGCTAGTCCTTTTCATTGTGCTGAATCTTTATAAAGAGAATTTTAATAGTTCAATTTCATCTAATCTATCAATCTTTTGCTATAGGAGTTTAAAAAAAATTTTTAAGGAATCCTTACCTAACCCTTCATGAAGATGTTATCTAATTTTTTTTTTTTAAAGAGAGTGGTTTCTATTTATTTGGCTGCTTTGGGTCTTAGCCAGGTTTAGTTGCTGAGGCATGGGGATCTTAGTTCCCCAACCAGGGACTGAACCCACATCCCCTGCATTGGTAGGTGGTTTCTTAACCCCTGGGCCATCAGGGAAGTCCCTGCCAGATCTTTTAAAAATACTCTTAGGAATACAGTTCAGCAATCACTGCTGCTGCTACTGCTGCTAAGTAGACTCAGTCTGTCTGACTCTGTGTGACCCCATAGACGGCAGCCCACCAGGCTCCCCCGTCCCTGGGATTCTCCAGGCAAGAACACTGGAGTGGGTTGCCGTTTCCTTCTCCAATGCATGAGAGTGAAAAGTGAAAGTGAAGTTGCTCAGTCGTGTCCGACTCCCAGCGACCCCATGGACTGCAGCCTACCAGGCTCCTCCGTCCATGGGATTTTCCAGGCAAGAGTACTGGAGTGGGGTGCCATTGCCTTCTCCTACAGCAATCACACTTACCAGCAAATGAATATGTAGTTCTTCCAGTGTGTCTTAACAAAACAAGTATATTTCAGTTAATCTCCCAAAAGCAGGAAATGTATCAGTAAGACCACTTGTAAAGACCAACTCCTCCAAGACAAAGAAATTAAAAGAATGACAGACAAACTCAAGGAGAAGGTGCCTTCAGTGCTGATGTTAGCACGCCCAGCCCCAGTTCAGCTGCAGGAGTCGTAGGCATTGTGTTTATCTGCACAAGATTTGTCAAACTGTCCTGGAAAGCAAAAGGAAGCAAGCAGAAGCAAAAGCAAAAGCAAGCAGAAGGCCACAGAACACAGGCTGAGATCAGCAATTTATCTGAGGTCAAATACAAAGAAACAAAGCAGGATTCATTAAGAAAGCCAGCTAGAGGTGTATTAGTTCCATTCCAGAGACTTCCAACAGGTTTTCATTTATTTTTACATTTAACATCATTATCAACCTTAATATAAGAAACACGGCAGTCATTTTTCACAGTACTTGGAAAAGAAAATTCTCAGGAGGAACTTTTCAAAGGATTTTTCAGGTCCATTTTTCTTACAGGAAAGTTTAATATTTGAAGTAATACAATCTATTCTCAATGAAGATTGAAAAAAAAAAAAAAACCTCTGTTTCTGGTTGTTGATACCAATTAGTTGGCTTTGTGCTCAGGCTTCCTTCTTTAACAACAATTTCTGGATCCAGCCATCTGCAGCAACTCCCTACAGAATATCCATAACTCTGCAGCTAACCCTGTCTACTCTTCCAACCCATGATGCCTAAATCTTACATCAAACTATGAAGGTCAGATTTCTCTAGACTTCTAGAACTTCTACTATAACATGTTTTCAGCCTCACTGACACCACTGACTGAGGGGCCCGGGTATTTTCTCACTGTTTGATCTTCCCTTCTTAGTGTCTGTGCCAAGATACATTATTATAATTATTATCTTATATACCCAGAGTCGGACACGACTGAAGCGGCTTAGCAGCAGCAGCAGCAGCATACACCCTTAGGGGCTTCCCAGCTGGCTCAGTGGTAAAGAATCCGCCTGCCAACGCAAGAGATAGAGATACAGGAGACTTAGGTTTGATCCCTGGGTTGGGAAGATCCCCTGGAGGAGGAAATAGCAACTTGCTCCAGTATTCTTGCCTGGAAAGTCCTATGGACAGAGGAGCCTGGAGGGCTACAGTTCATGGGGTCACAAAGAGTCAGATACGAGTGAGCATGCATACATCACACACCCTTAGAGTCCATGCTCACTCTCTGATGTACCTCCTGGGGTAAACCCTGAACAATCTGGGTTTTCCCCCTTATCAGCTTTTTCTACAGTGCCCACTGAATGGCTGAGTGGTTCAGCTTCCAGTGGAACTCAAAACTGCCCAGCATTTCTATTCTGCTCCTTTCGCTATCAGCTGGGAGCTGGAATCATCTGAAGGTTCATTTATTCACATGTCTTGCAGAAGATTGGGAAGACCAGGCTTCCTCAAAACATGATGGTTGGGTTCCAGGGATCAACCTACCAAAAGAAGAGTGAGACAGAGAGAGAAACTGAGACCAAGGCAAGCTAAAGCATCTAGCAACCTAGCACTGGAAGACCATACAGGACAGCTTTATTTTGGGATTTCTCTCCCATGTTAAACTCTCATACAAGGCTTATCTCTTCATAGGTTTAAATATCACATTTGTGTTGATGGCTCCAAAACTGACTCAAGTCCCAAACCTTTACCCTAAGCTTTGACATTGCCACTTGGATATCTAATAAGTTTTCCAAATATGCCAAGCTCAGAACGTAACTCTTGATTTTCCATATCCTCCTCAAGTCTTTCCCATTTAGATAAATGCTGCCATCAAACCAAAATCCCATTTTTCACTTCCCTCAAGTCTTCTCTTATTGAGAAGTCCTGCAAGTGCCTTAGCAAGTCTTTTTGGTTCCACCTACAAAATACATCTTAAGGTTACCTGCTTCTCCTCATCTGTTCTGTAATCAAGTTAGTCTAAAAAACTAATATCTTTTAGCTGGATTTCTGTGTAGCTTTCTAAGATGTAGACAGCATCGGGAACAATTACTCTTGCAGATATTGAAGTCTTTTACCACTTAATCACTCTTACTTCAAATGTCAACTGAAAAAGCACCTGGGACTATGTGAGGTGAAAGCCCCTGGCCTGAATACACCACTGGCTTCCAGCCATCAAGGACTCTGATGACAGCACCCCAGATAAATGATTCTCTGTTATATCAGGTTGGCCAAAACTTTTGTTTGGATTTTCCCACACACTGTTAAAGAAAAATCTGAATGAACTTTTTGGCCAATCCAATACTTGTCTCAAAGAAATTGTGTTATATTATCAGTCAAGAACATTAACCTGGTCTAGAAAAATATGTTTGATATAGAAAGTGGTGCACCTTTATCATCTGTTAAACTTAACAAGAGTCTTCGAGATGCACAGGTCTTGTCAATAACACACCTATGATTAATAACGTACCCAATAACATACCTAAGTGCCCATGATTTAATAATTTATTAAAAATATGGATTGACCTTCTATCAGATGCCAGGCATTGTTCTAGTTGCTGGGGAAACAAGCAAACAAAACAGAGCTCCTAATAAGCAAAGGCAGACAATGAAAAATCATCATAAAATATGTCAGGAGGTGATAAAAAAAAGAGTGAACGAAAATGAAGCAGAATTAGGGAGATGGGAAGTGGCGGACTAGTTGCAGAGCCCTGTGCTGTTTTCCTTCCATTATTCAAGGAGGGCTTCACTATAAGGAGATGTTTGAGTGGAGAACCAAATGATGTGAAAAAGCAGCTGTATATGTCTCTGAGGAAAAGGGTTCCAGGCGGACGGAACAGCGGGTTCAAAGGCCTTGAGGTTGAGATGTGTTTGGCATACTCAAGGAGCTGAGAGAAGGCCACTGAGGCTAGAGTGCTGGCAGCAGAGGGAGGGTGTTAGCAGATGAAGCCAGAGAGGTAGAGCATGACACTGAATGGTTGTATATCGGGCCTGAGAGAATTTTGGCAGAAGGAGTGGTCTTGTTAGAAGCATATGTCAAAGGTAGAGAGTGCATGTTATCAGAAACAAAGCTCTGCAGTAGAGAGCGTGTGTGTGATGGAGTTCCCTCTCATGAACCCCAACATCTATGCAGCATATGCAAGGCACTTCACACAACGCCGGCACATAGCAGGTACCCAGGAAATGATAGCTGTTACTGTTTTTATCATGTTTGGAGTCAATTGGAAAGGTAGTAGCTTCAAGTCCTAAGTCCAGCACTTATTCTCTTGTCTGGGTGACTTCCAGCCAATCGTTTAACTCCCCTGGACCTCTCTTACCTGGTTTTATTGTGCTAATGGAGAGATTGGTGGAAAAAATGCAAGTAAAGGGCTTAGAAGAATGCAGGCACATATTAAGGGCTCAATAAACAGTGCTGATTATTATAAAGGAGTTTCTAAGCCCTTCTGTTTGTTGGAACAGCATGGAGATTAGAGGCATTCTAGAGTCACAGTTAATATTATTTTATGTGTATTTCTAGCCCCTCTTTCCCACTGCTGTCTTTCATGCTTGATTCACACCTCTGCTCACCTGACTCCCCCACTCTGTATCCCCTTTCTCTGCCTTACTTTTCCTTCGTTGGAGTGATCAACGATGACATGCCAGATGTCTTCTGCATCATTGTCTTTCTCCAGAAACTAAAAGGTAAGCTCCATGAGGGCAGACACTTTTCTTAATTCATTAAAATGTCTCTAACGCTTAAAGTACTGCCCAGTACCTAGTAAAATCCCATTAACTTTTGATAAATAAATAAATGAAAAAAATATTTCAGGGGAGCTCGTCTAGCTGTGAAGAAGAATGGGTAAGACCCCAAATCACATACCTCTGTGCTGGAAATCAGAGCACTGAGCTTTCTAATATAGAGCATTGTTCCTTTACATTACTGTCGCGAACTTTCAGGAACTGAACATCTTGGATTTCAAGTCTGAAAATTTGGAAAGTTCCAGAAGTTAGGCCAATTTACTCTATCAGGAACAAGCACCCAGCCCTATATCTACTATAGCCCTGGGAAGTCCACTGGGACCTCACTGCCGACCACTCGGTGCCGACCACTCAGGTAGCTGAGTTCTGTACATTCCTTCCATTAGTAACTGCCAAATACACTTTCCTTGACTGACGTGGCTTCTCATTTAAGTCATATTATTTCGACTTGAAATTTCTCCAAAGGGTCATTTCAGACATTTCACTTCCTGAAATTATAGAGATTGTATATTTGAGGCCATTTGCAGCCCTGTCTTACCCA
>NW_011494640.1:11205918-11211819 GCF_000754665.1 Bison bison bison | reverse complement strand
GGAGACCGGGCACAGAAAGATGGGCCAGAACTGAGATTTCCTGTAGCCATATTTGGTTTAATCAGTATGAACTTCACAAGGAACATCTTGCTCATTTCCCCACGGCCAGGACTTATGGAAGCCGTCCTGCAAAATAGCAATTGTATTTTGTTTGTCATTCCTGTATTTTCTTGGGAAAGCATGGCTTGGGGTTATTTTTGCATGGAGTGGCAGATCTGACTTAAATCTCCACATATACTTCTTGTGGGTAGGGACTTCCTGCCACAAGCAAAAAGAGCAGGTCTCGAACAATTATTATGATAAAAACTTTCACATTGGGGATTTGAGGTTTTTTTTTTTTTTCCAGTTATTCTGGTTAACTAGGATACATTAGTGTCTCCCAGTTGGTCAGCTCTCTCTTCTTTTTTCTCCTCTAAGGTTTAAAAGTCAACCCCAAAAGTCACATCTGCAAATTACCAGTATTTGGAAAATGTCTCTGAAAAAGAAATTTTATGTTTTAATCCCCCCTAAAAGAAAAAGAATGACCTTATTTTCACTCCTTGTCCTAGTACAAAAACTCAGCCTAGCTAAATGCTGGTCTTCACCCTGGTGGGATCAGAAAGGTTATTGTGGGAGCCATCTCAAGGTAGCTGTGATTGAAGAATTTAGGCAGGCAAATTGTTGAAGAGTCTGGAAATACTCAGCTGCCTTCCTCTAGGCAAGCAGGATGGGGATGGGGGGAGGGAAGGGATGAGATCAGCTTTCCTGAATAGAGATCTAATTTAAATAATGGTGGATTTAAATAATAGGGGATTCATTTGCTCCCACTAGATGGAGACTGCCGGAAACTGTAAGGCTGAGGTTTGCATTTATAAGAAACCTGGGGGAGGTGGTGGTGGTGGTTCCTTCCACTAAAAGAAGCCATGCATCCTGCAATAGGAAGTGTGGGCATCCCTTGGGACTGAAAGGTCCAGGGACCTCCTCCGCTCATTAGCCCAGAGAAAGAAGTCGTAGGCTGAGGGAATGGTCTTGCCCTGTGGCTGTGATTAGAGAAACCACCCAACCTTTGGGGGTTGTGCCTTGAGGAAAATGGAGGTGAATGGCCATGGAGGCTTGTAAAAGGTATGCAAGTAAAATGCTACAATGTTGGCAACAGCTCAAGGTGGTGAGAAGGAGGCCTACACGAGTGTGGCAATGAGGGAGACTTCCTCTGCCACCATATCCCAGAGATGCTGCAGCCAAGTGATCCAAGGACTCAGAAAGGAGAGGAAAGATGGAAGGATCATCACTGAGCTCCTCCCACTCCCACCAGAAGTGTCTCTTCCTTTTCCCCAAAGTAGCCTAAAGGCAAAGAATGCTCAAGATAATCCACTTCTATTAGGTTGGCAGGCAGGAAATAATAAAAAAGAGTTTCAATTAGCCATGAACATGCTGGGTGTGTGTGTGTGTGTGTGTGTGTGTGTGTGTGTGTCCCTCTCTATGTGACTGAATGATCAAGAGAGACCCATAGAGCAGCTGAGAAGATAAGATTACAGTATCGAACACTCTGGAAAAGTGAAATCACCTTCAGAGAATCCCAGATATTTATGAGGTTGTTCCTAAACAGAAAGGACGAGGTACAACTTCAGAAATTGCACTAGCTCTCAAAACAGATTCCACCCGCCAGCTGAAACCAAAGCTAGTACCCTGCAGCTGATACTGGAACTTTTATGTTGTTCTAAATTAAATTTGGAGCAAATCAGCGCATGCCACAAGTACTATTATGTGGGCTTACTTGCACTAAATCTGTGTTTATAGGAACATAAAATACATGTTGTTCCTGTCTTCAGATTTTATTATTGACCATGATTTCTAATATGTGCCCATCAACTGCCCTTTTAATCACTGTCAGTCATTCTCTTCTACTGCAGTCAGATTTAAAACAGCAATGATGATTTTAAAATAAGGCCCTTCCAGGGCTCAACTGTATTTAGGGCTAATTAAGAGTAAATAACTGTTCCCAGCAAGCAAGGCAGGATCCAAGCAAATCTTTGACAAATGCAACCTTCCCCTTAGAGGAGCATATTCTTGTCTGCTGCCAGTAAATATTTCCATTACAACCATAAGAAACTCTGCTTCCCACCCCCCATCCAGTTGAGAATGTCACACTGCTTTGATACAAGTGAAGAAAAATAAATACCAGTCAAGACCAGGAAGAAAAACACAAGAAGCATTTAATTAAGAAAAATATATAATTCCCTGTTTCTTTCAGTATATCTCAGGTCCATTTGGTTGCAATCACAAGCTCTTAGCTCCCACTCAAGTCTGACATTTCCCCTAAATCTTCCCACCTCCCTCCACTCCCACACCCTCTGTGATGCAATTCTTTCACTATAATTTGAAGGTTACAGTCAACTGCTCCAAGTCAAGAATGCAGAATGGATTAGATCGGACTTCCTGCATTACGAAGGTTCATCTTGTTTTTGGTTTCCTAGGCTCTCCTGTAATTTCTGCCTGAAGGACTTGTTCAACTTTGCTTTGACTAGGCCTTTTAATTTCCCCTTTCCTCTAAAGATGAGAGTTACCATTACTTTGCAAATTGTAGAGTTTGATGTTTCTTATATTTTCACATCCCATTGGAATTTTCAGTGATTGTTATGAATTTCTTCTAACTGGTTGAAGTTAAAATGAAATGTCTTCCCAGCCTGGGGGAGGAGAAAGAAGTGCATTGAAACGTACCTGAGCTCAGAAAAATTGGACTGGTGAGGAAAATAAACTTTGAACTATCTATGTGGAAATATTAGAAATATTTTTTTATTTTTATTCTGATTTATAGATATTGAAGAAAATTATATTATGAAATATAGAGTTGAAACAAATTATCATGGCAAAGAAACAAGCAAGGGTATAGTTTTTTAAAAATGCAAACACACATCATTATTAACCACTAGACCAAAATGATCCTCTACTCAGTAGCAATATGTATTGATAAATGAGACGATCACAGATACTTGCCAACAGTGGCCCATTCTGGAAACTATAAAGAAGAGATGGAGAGCTAAGAGAAATTAATCAATGAGGAACAGAGGAAACACTATTGTTTCTTGGCATGTAAGAAAACCCCAAATTATAGACATTTGAAGAAGTAACGTTAGTTGTTTAGAGTAGTATATTTGTTTGGTAGTGATATGATGAAATATCACAGGATGTGTGGCTTAAATGGAAGTTCACAGTTCTGGAGGCTGGAAGTCCAAAATAAAGGTGCTGGCAGGGGTGGTTTCTCTTGAGGCCTCCCTCCCTGACTTCCCAACAGTTGCCTCCTTGCCATGTTTTCACATGGTGTTTCCTTGGTGTGCTCACAACCGTGGTATCTCTCTGTGTACACAGATTTCCTTTGTTTACCAGTCACCCTGGGCTTCCCTGGTGGCTCAGCTGGTAAAGAATCCACCTGCAAAATGGGAAACCTGGGTTTGATTCCTGGGTTGGGAAGATCCCCTGGAGAAGGGAAAGGCTACACACTCCAGTATTCTGGCCTGGAGAATTCCATGGACTGTATTGTCCATGGGGTCACAAAGAGTTGGACACAATGGAGTGACTTTCACTCACCAGTCAGATTGGATTGGTTACCACTCTAAAGACCTCATTTTAATTTTCCTCTTTCAAGTTTCCATTTCCAAATATAACTACATTCTGATTACTGGGGATTAGGGCTTCTATGTACAAAGTTTGGAGGGATACATTCAGTCCATAACAGATGAGAAGGCATTTTTAACGGCAGTTGAAGTCATCAGAGCTCTGCTGGAGGCCAGGGTGGGAACCAAACAGAATGAAGCATTGGACAATTAACTGGGTCCAGCTTCCCTCCAATGTCAAAAAGGAAACATCAATTTTTCATTAGATGAGTGATCATCTTTTTTTTTTTTTGATTGGGAGTAAACTAGGCCATACGGAATGTAGAAAGATTACAAAAGCATGTGTAACACTTTATTAGAAATTTAATTCAAAACAACTTCCATCTGTAAAGTTTGATAATCATAAAGCACAGATTACATTTAAAAGGTATACAATCGTTTTAAACATGGCAAGGGGCAGAGTAAAACTTTTGATGATGGGAGAATAAAAATGACAAAGAAATTTAGAACACAGTGCCCAGAGTAATGCTTTTTAAACTGTTTAAAAAATAAAATCCCTTCACAGACTTAGAGAATGAACTTATGGTTGCCAGGGGGAGGTATGGGGGGAAGGGATAGGTAAGGAGCTTAGGATGGACATGCACACACTGCTATATTTAAATGGATAACCAACAGGAAACTATTGTAAGCAGAGGGAACTCTGCTCAATGTTATGTGGCAGCCTGGATGGGAGGGGAGTTTGGAGGAGAATGGACACATGTACATGTATGGCTGAGTCCCTTCAGTGATCACCTGAAACAAAAAGTTTTTAAAAAATGTAAGTCTTACATCTAGGAGAGTGAACCCCTGGCTGGAAGAGGAGAAGGAAATGGATAACTGTGTTTTATCACTAAAATGTGTTGAAACTTTATATTCTCTTCCATCGTTCTTATTGAAAACAATGCTACTCTTGTCTCCCCAACTCTTCAAGATAATTCATGTCCCAACAAGATACATCACTTTTGTTGTGTAGCTTTGCCTGACCCCTTACTGTTCCATACTTGAATTATTTGTGCCCTAGTTTGAGAACCCAGACCATAGGGTCTTAATTGCCCTCTCATAGCACAAAGTAGCCCTCTGGACAAAAGGTTTGACATACATCTTCACTAAATTTTGATCACCAGACTTGCTCCAGGCATACTTTGAGTAAAGTTTAGTGTCCTGCTGCTGCTGCTGCTAGGTCGCTTCATTCGTGTCCGACTCTGTGTGCGACCCCATAGACAGAAGCCCACCAGGCTCCCCCGTCCCTGGGATTCTCCAGGCAAGAACACTGGAGTGGGTTGCCATTTCCTTCTCCAATGCGTGAAAGTGAAAAGTGAACAGGACAGACAAAAAACAGAATCTCTCCTTTCTCATCTTAAGGCAGCCTCTCTGCAAATCTCCCTGATTACTCCAAGAGCTCCCAGTATACATATATATTTTTTGTAGTTAATATATGTTGAATGGAAAAACTGCACAATGTGAGAGTTCAAGTTAAGTTTTATTTGGGGCAGAATGAAGACTATAGCCTGCAAGGCATCATTTCAGACAGTTTTGAGAGATCACTCCAAAGAGGTAGGGGGAAAGGTTGATACATATGAGATTTTGGTGAAGGGGGAGTACTTGCTATCAAGCATACATTTTTTCAGAAGGTTGATATTATTCTTATGAAGTTTACTGGTAGTCCTGAGAGGCAGATATTACCATGAATGAGGTCAGTGCTTTTCTAGATATGAGAAGATGCAAGAATTGAATTCATAAAATCTTCTCTTGAAAATATATAAATATCTGAAGACCTATTCTGCCAGTTTTCCCAGAGCACAGTGCCTCCTTCCTGATCTCCACCCTGAACTCCTTTCAGTTCAGTTCAGTTCAGTTCAGTCGCTCAGTCATGTCCGACTCTTTGTGACCCCATGAACCACAGCATGCCAGGCCTCCCTGTCCATCACCAACTCCCAGAGTTCACCCAAACTCATGTCCATCGAGTCAGTGATGCCATCCAGCCATCTCATCTTCTGTCATCCCCTTCTCCTCCTGCCCCCAATCCCTCCCAGCATCAGAGTCTTTTCCAGTGAGTCAACCCTTCACATGAGGTGGCCAAAGTATTGAAGTTTCAGCTTTAGCATCAGTCCTTCCACTGAACACTCAGGACTAATCTCCTTTAGAATGGACTGGTTGGATCTCCTTGCAGTCCAAGGGACTCTCAAGAGTCTTCTCCAACACCACAGTTCAAAAGCATCAGTTCTTTGGCACTCAGCTTTCTTCACAGTCCAACTCTCACATCCATACATGA
>NW_011494640.1:11193150-11205738 GCF_000754665.1 Bison bison bison | reverse complement strand
CAGGTGGTCTGGTATTCCCATATCTTTCAGAATTTCCCACAGTTTATTGTGATCCACACAGTCAAAGGCTTTGACATAGTCAATAAAGCAGAAATAGATGTTTTTCTGGAATTCTCTTGCTTTTTCGATGATCCAGCAGATGTTGGCAATTTGATCTCTGGTTCCTCTGCCTTTTCTAAAACCATCTTGAACATCTGGAAGTTCACAGTTCACGTATTGCTGAAGACTGGCTTGGAGAATTTTGAGCATTACTTTACTAGCGTGTGAATGCCTTTCAGGAAGTGTTAAAGTTCAGCGGCTGCAGCGGCTCATGATTTAATCCTTGGAAAGGTGGATGGTAAGTGCCAGTTTTTAGTTGGAATGTAAGTTATCTATTTCTACAATTATGCTACATAAGACCCCACAAAATCTCAGCAGCAAGAAATTAAACATTTATTTTCACTCCTGACTCTGAGTTGGCTGAGCAGTTCTCTTGATTTTGGCTAGGCTTGGCTAGGCAGTTCTTATCTTGGCTAGGGGTCACTTACATATGTGGCAATCAACTAAAATTTTTAGTTAATGCAAGGAGGTTTTGGCTAGGGTGACTGGCTTTGCTTCACAGAGTCTTTCATCCTCCAATAAGCTAGCCCAGGCTTGTTCTCATGGTTCATGCAAGAAAGAGTATGAAAGGCTCCAGAAGGCCCCAGTATGGAGGTGAGGCCTCATTCTATTGGCCAGAGTAAGACAAAAGGGCAGCTCAGATTCAAGGGATGGGAGGATAGATTATACATTTGATGGGAGAAATGACAAAGTCACATGGTAAAGGGCTAGAGAGATTCATGGAAGGTGGGAGAATTGAGACATTTTATCTATCAGTTTACCACAAGGAGGCATTCTTTTCTTTTTTAAAATTTATTTATTTGTCTGCCCCAGTCTTAGTTGCTGCATGTGGGATCCAGTTTCCTGACCTGGGATCAAACCTGGGCCCCCTCTGTTGGGAGAGTGGGGTCCCAGCCACACACCAGGGAAGTCCCCACAAGGAAGCATCCTGAGTCATCTTTTTTTTTATAAGCAAAACTCTGTATTCAAGTACTCTTTTCCCATACTGCTTACTTACAGAATCCAGGGAATCTTACTGAAACCTGAAATGGAATATTGATATGAAAAGATTTTAAGTCCTACTTCAACATCAGTTTTAGCCACTTACACATACTTTTTGTTGGGAGAAGGTGGGGAAGTGTATATCTTCCCTAATAATGACTTTTCTGAGGTCTTGTGGTTGATTGGTGATGAGCTTGCTCAATCCTTGATAGAAGTGAGATAGATTCATGGTCAATTTATTAGATTTGTAACAATCTGGCATCTGTTTGAGCAAAAATTTCAATCATGCAGAGAAAGAAGATAGTCAAAAATGTGGAGGATAAAAAATACGTAAGTTGGTATTGCTTAAATGTATAGAGGAAAAATAAATTCTATTTTTGAAGCCAGTTCAAGAAACTTTAGTAATTATGAGCCAGATTTATAGCCCATAAAATGTAGTTTTTCCACAGAGTCACATCTCACAGTCAAAAGAGAATATATAACAGAAGCTTAGCCCTTCATTTTTAAAGTGTATATCATTTTCCTGCTCAGATATTTGTTGTTCAGTCATTAAGTCGTGTCCAACTCTTTGCAACCCCACGAACTGCAGCACACGTGGCTTCCCTGTCCTTCACTATCTCCTGGAGTTTGCTCAAACTCATGTCCATTGAGTCAGTGATGCTATCTAACCATCTCATCCTCTGTCTCCCCCTTCTCCTCTTGCCCTTAATCTTTCCCAGCATCAGTGTCTTTTCCAAAGAGTCGACTCTTCACATCAGGTGGCCAAAGTATTGGAACTTCAGCTTTACCATTAGTCCTTCCAGAGAATATTCAGGGTTGATTTCCTTTGGGATTGACTGGTTTGATCTCATTGCTGTCCAAGGGACTCTCAAGACTCTTCTCCAACACCACAATTTGAAAACATTCGTTTTTTGGTGCTCAGCCTTCTTTACGGTCTAACTCTCAGATACTCTCTTCTTCTGTGACTCAAGATGAATGTGGGGGAAGAAAGAGGACTCACATAGTTTCAGGAAGAGCCGTGCAAGGTGAACTTTAGAGTCTAGCATGAAGAGACATGGGAGCTATACAGATTGGGCACTGTGATAGGCTGACTACCTCATTTCATCTCCACTATAATATTGTGGGATAAGCATTAACAGCCCCTGATTTTATAGAAGCAATCTTCCCAGGTGGCTCTGTGGTGAAGAACCTGCCTCCAGTGCAGGAGACTTGGGTTCGAACCCTGGGTTGGGAAGTTCCCCTGGAGAAGGGAATGACAACCCACTCCAGTGTGCTTGCCTGGAGATCCCATGGACAGAGGAGTCTGGCGGGTAGCAGGCCATGGGGTCACAAAGAGTTGGACACACACGCATGCAATTTTATAGATGAGGAAGCTGAGGTTCAGAAAAGACTCACAACTTGCCCAAATTCACACTAGTGAGAACAAAAGCCAAGAATTGAACCCTCATCTCTGGATTTCTTTTTCTTTTTTTTTTTCTCGTTGATTTTCCCAGTATAACTTCCATCTTGAAGGACCTCACCTTTGCAATTTGAAAATTTAAAAAGTACCAAGGTGGTTTTCTTTGCTTCCCACGTGACTCAGTGGTAAAGAATCCACCTGCCAATTTAGGAGACACAGGAGACCCAGGTTTGATCCTTGGGTTAGGAAGATCCCCTGGAGAAGGGAATGGCAACTCACTCCAGTATTCTTGCCTGGAAAATTCCATGGACAGAGAAGCCTGGTAGACTGTAGTCCATGGGGTTGCAAAGAGTTGGACTCAACTGAGCACACACCCTCAAAGATGCAAAGCTGGTTTTTGTTCTTTGGGATTTTTTTTCCTCAAAGAGCAAGAAAGCCTATTTAATACCTGTTGGTTTGTTCAGGGTCTTCCCTGGAGTGATCTTTGAAAACTGAAGGCAAAGAGACTGATTCTCAGGGGAAGAGTCGGCAGTAATGATAAACACAAACAATGCAGTCCCCCCAGAGTTTACAAATTTGAGAAAGATCTTTGCTCCAGGTCAGAGAGGAGTGACAGTCACCCACTAGATGTAGGCCTAGGGCTCTGTTGCCAGAGGAGCCCCCTGCCAGCATGGTGAGGTAATTCTAGGGAACATCAGGACTCATTCATCCCACATACATTCTCAGACAGTTAGGGTAAACAATTTTCAGATGCATTTCCTGTTAGCTTTAAAATTTTTAATGGTACTGGTCAAATAGTATTTGAAAATTCCCTTTTTGTGTTTCCTTTAAAAAGCACTTTCTTTTGCAAGAGGTTTCCCGGATGTGATATCATCTTAATTATTCCTTGACTGATTTTATCACCAACCACTTCAAATCTGGACAATTTACTCAGCTTTACTAGGTGGTTAGGGTCACCATGGGACTTTCAGAAATAGCGAGGACAGGAACGTTTCAACTTCATGGCCAGATTCTACAGTTGGAGAAATGCGTGACCTGTCTATCTAATGAACATATACCACAAAGCTTGGAGACAGAAATAATTGGTTGTGGAGTTATGAAGAATATTTATATGGTGAAGGAATATCTAAATATTTATAAGAAAATATGTGACTGGAAATGTGAAGGGAAATAATGAACTGACAGCTCATTCTTACTCTGAGCTCTTTAGAGAAAATTGTTCATAATTGCTGCAAAAGTTGACACCTCCAAAATTCTCTCTTGGTTCCCTGAGTAGAGTTCAGAGTTTAGCCCTTTCCATTTTTTTGGTCTGGCTTTTCTAGATGATTCTCAACCAGAGGAAGCACTCCAACCCCTCTCTAGGCTTCCCAGAGAGGGTATAGACAGAGAAAAAATTGAACCCAGCTTTATACAGATCTGCTTTTCTATAAGATTCTTGCCTTAAAAATGAGAGAGAAATGTTAGCATTTTGCTGATAAATCGCTTGAGACGATGGTGACTCATTCCTAGAAAAGGATAAGGAAATAAACATTCAATATTGAAAGCTACCTTGGTGGCTTGGTGGTAAAGAATCCTCCTGCCAATGCAGGAGACTAGGGTTCGATCCCTGGGTTGGGAAGATCCCCTGGAGAAGAAAATGGCAACTCACTCCAGTGTTCTTGGTTGAGAGATCCCATGGACAGAGGAGCCTGGCGAGCTACAGTCCATGGGGTCACAAGAATCGGACAGAACTTAGCAACTAAACAACAAAAATTGAAGTTCAAAGTTATTGTTCCAGGACTTATTGTGAAAATGACATTCACTATAGATAAAGTCTACTTAATACAGCGGAGACTCCTATCATGAGAATTGTTTCAGTCTCATGAAATATGGCTGCTACTTTCTAAAGAAGATGAGGTAGAGTTCAGCACCTCTGGCCATAGTGGTTAGTTATTGGTGTACGTATCCCAAGTTCTAGAATGCCACTTTTGTCAAAAACAAATCCTGGCTGGCCCCACCCATGAACAGGACTCAAGAGCCCTCAGCAGTCCATGGAGGTGCCACTCACAACCCTACCAGCATGAGGATGAGGAGGGCAAGCTATACTATCTAGGGATGGTCAAGAGATGGCTTATGGGAGATTTCCCTGGTGGTCCAGAGGTTGAGACTCCATGCTTCTACTGCAGGGGGCAGAGGTTCAATCCCTGGTCAGGAAATAAGATTTCACAGGCTACATGGTTCAGCCACAAAAAAAAAAAAAAAAAAAAAAAATGTTTACCAGGCTTTGAGATCCTTAGCAGCCTGGTAGACCTGGAAATCAGACCCCTCCTGACCTAACCTAATAAACCCAGGGCAAGATTACAAATGCATTGCTATTTCACTGATGCAAGAGGAGGTGGGACAGGACAAGGCATGAGATCTTGGCAATCTTTAAGGTCAAATTGAAGCCAACCCTTAGCTGCCAAGTGACTGTTAATTGTCTAAGTCAAAAGAATCTCACTTCCTTTCTGGATATGAGGTTGATTTAGCTTCATCGCCTGTCTCTTTATTGATCATCAGGGTTGATCTGGCTCACCTGGCTGGTGATCCAACCCTAACCAGACTTTTCGATTATGTAATGCCCCGGTCCTTACCCAGACACAGTCTTGTCTAACCCTGCCAGGATATGAGGCTATTCTTTCTCTTCCCACTCTCACTTCTATACAAATGTTACTGAGATCAACCAGGGTCTTTGAGCCACATTTTCACTCTGAATGGCTATGATTTATTTTTATAATAAGGAGGAGGAATGAGTTGCTACGTGCTTTTCTAAAATTTGAAAGAAAACTTTCTTACCTAGAGGGCTGATAACTTGGGTTTCAGTTCCCCCTTTCGTTCTGAATACTCTCCTTAAGGAATAACCCAGAAGAACCATCCTTAGTCATCCACAAAGAAATGTGTGAAAATCATAAACTTGTCTGAATTGCCTTGCTGGTAAGAACAGAACCAACCAGAAGTCAGTGACAGGCAACCATTGAAAGATAGTAACCCTCACCTTCAAGTAAACTTGAAAAGCTTGTTTTAGTTAATGTTAGAACAGAAGAGTATCAGGGATAACAGCAGAAAAAAAACGGAATAAAAGAAACAGTACAGGTATGGGAGGGGGGAAGCAGGAAAAAAAGAGTGAGATTATGAAAGCTTGATATTATCATTTACATATTTTTTGATTTCCATATCTTTGTAAAATTCAATTCAACAGGTTTTGCTGTATGCTAGACAGTTTGCTAAACTCAGGAGAAAGAATTCATGGGTAACATCAAGTCTCTCTCCTAGAATAATCATGGTAAACATGGTCAACTTTCAATAAAAGTCAGTTCTTTTTTTCCTTCTAGTGAGAGAAATTCTGAATTAATGAATATTTATTGTGATTTCTAACAGTTTAAAAAAATAATGTACTGTGACAAAGATGGCTAGCTCTCTCCTGAAATACATTCTCATTTTCTTTGCCCAGATACCATTAATAGACTATAGTTCCTAGTCTCCTTTGCAAATGTGACCATGTGATTAAGTTCTAGCCAGTGGCATGTGATCGGAAGTTATCAGTTGCTATGATCAGAGTTGCTTCTCAGCTAAGGATTTTAAGTAAGTGGCTATATCTTTCGCATGCCTAATTTTTTGGTTATCCCAGCCTATAAAATAGCTTGGTCTTTATTTTACATGCTATAAATGATTCAATGGACATGAGTTTGAGCAAGCTCCAGGAGTTGGTGATGGACAGGGAAACCTGGCATGCTGCAGTCCATGGGGTCAGAAAGAGTGGACATGACCAAGCAATTGAACTGAACTGACTAAAATGAGTGAGGTCATTTTCACTCTTCCGAGGTAAGACCCATCCTTGAAGAATTTTTGTACAAGAGCGTGGAAATGATCCAATTGGCTACAAGTAAAACTCAGCACTTAAAAAATGAAGATCGTGGCATCTAGTCCCATAGATTCATGGCAAATAGATGGGGGAAAAGTGGAAACAGGGACAGATTTTATTTACTTGGGCTCCAAAATCACTGTGGATGGTGACTGCAGCCATGAAATTAAAAGACACTTGCTCCTTGGAAGAAAAACTATGACAAACCTACAAAGCATATTAAAAACCAGAGACATCACTTTCCCAACAAAAATCCATACAGTTAAAGCTATGGTTTTTCCAGTAGTCATGTATGGATGTGAGAGTTGAACCATAAAGAAGTCTGAGCACCAAAGAATTGCTGCTTTTGAACTGTGGTTTTGGAGAAGGGTCTTGAGAGTCCCTTGGACAAGGAGATCAAACCAATCAATCTTAAAGGAAATCAACCCTGAATATTCATTGGAAGGACTGATGCTGAGGCTGAAGCTCCAATACTTGGGGCTCCTGATACAAAGAGCTGATTCATTGGAAAAGATCTTCATGCTGGGAAAAACTGAAGCCAAAGGAGAAGAGGGCAGCAGAGGATGAGATGGTTGGATGGCATCACCAACTCAATGGACATGAGTGTGAGAAATCTCCAGGAGATAGTGAAGGTCAGAGAAATCTGGTGTGCTGCAATCCATGGGATCACAAAGAGTCAGACACAACTGAGTGACTGAACACAAAATCTTCCTGGTGACAGGAAGGAGATGGTTTGCTGCAGGGCAGGGACACCAGTCAGCAGGCTGTTGCAGGAATTCAGGTGAGAATGCTGAGAGCCCGAATTTAACAGTGTCTCTGAGTGTGAGGAAAGGGGGACTAATTAACTATATATCTTTCAGCCTCACTTGCTAAGGTATATGGAGGTGGATAGGGTTAGGAAGTGTGTTTGTAACTCATGGACACAGTCATGAAAGAAGGCTTCTACCACTTTTCCATTCCCTGTCCTCCTCCAGGTCCTCATCTCCTGACACTTAATATTTTTTCCATTTTCAAATATCAGGAGTGCATATACAAGGAAATCAATGTTAGTGAAAATTCCAATTCTTATAATTGCTCTCCACATCCAAACCATATTCAAATACCACTAAAAACTATTTGTAAAAATGGCTTTAGTCAGCAACTCCATGACAAGCCAGTGGAAGGAATCTTACCAGAGAAAAATATTAATAAATAGAAAGCATACAAAGAGAACATGTATAAGGCAGTTTCAGTCTAGGATTGGGGAAAGCAGAAAAGAAAAAGATAAGGAGGAAAATGTTTACACACATAATTTATAAAATATTTTGTGATGAAAGGAAAATGTGTAATTTGTAATGAAACACAAATTGCAAAAGTTTTAGGAATCAGGTCCTGCACCAGAAAACTACAAGGGGCTCCGATGACCTAAATCAGTGCCAGGATACAGTAGAGATACATGTGTATCCTTGATCTAACTAGGTAATTTATATCTTTACAGTAATCCACTATAGCAAAGCCTGCCAGGATTGTCAGTCTGAACCTCAGAAACCGACCTTGGCTTTGTAATATGTTTTTCTGAGATGAAATTGGTGGGGGGTGCCTTTGCAAAAGTTCAGAAATACCTTGTTTCCCAATAAGCAGTTTCAGCATCTTTCCTTCAACCTCACTTTCAGCTACAAGAATAGGCTCCACCCTTAGCTATCTACTAACACTCTTAGCACTTAATATTTGATTGATTTATGAATGCGGAATTAGCTATTCAAACTTTTAAGAACAACTCCAAGTCCAGTGTATAACTCTCTAACAAAACTGATTTAAGAAAGAAACAAACTATTTTGCCAGTCTGAAAGGTCTAGTTTTGACTATACAGAAAGGAAATTTTAAAAAAGAAACCCACTTTTCTGTCTCATAGAAAAATGGTCTATTTTTTGAAGATAAAATGTACCGTCAGATTAAGGAAGAGAAATATCAGCCAATAGAAACAGCAATGAGAATTAGTTACATATCCTGGAAAAATAAGATTGAGCCCAGCTATGTTGATATTACTCAGTAAGATTGGACACCAGAACTGGCAAGAACACTTCTTATTCAACTATTTTATGGAAATCCCATGAAAATAATTGAAAACAGAACCATTAAATTGCTTCACCAGAGAGAATGCACATTCCTTCTCTTCTACCTTCAACATTGTACAAATCTATATGAAGGACTTGAAAGGAGAATATATTTTTAAAATCTTCAGTATTTGGAACAGATATGGAAGTTAACTGTGATGAAAGGTTTTATAGAGCAGAATTTTCCCCACTGACTTTCTTCTCAGAATGGAATGAATATAGTTTACAGCTTCAAAACAGAAATGACTTTCAAAAGGAAATAAAAATTGAACCTGAGAATGTAACATGTCTTTGCTATAGGATACATTTAAAGTAAATTAAATTAGTTGTGTTATTCACAATAACACAAAAATATATAAGCCAAAAGTGAAAATGGCAGAAATGTGGAGTCATTGTGTGATGGTGTAAGGTTTCAGGCTGGTGCATATGCAACCATCTGAGGCTTAAGAATGCGATCCTAATTCCTATGGACCCAAATTTGTCCCAATTCCAGTTTCTACATTATGACTTTTTAAAGCTTGCTATCACTTACTCACCTCTACCAACTCAGCTTGCATTGAATTTAGTGCTGAGTGATCACTGCATTGGTTAGGACTAAGTTATTAGCCTAAGTGAATGATGTGCTGTGCAGTGATGCTGGTTTACCAGGGTGCTACATTAGGTTGTGATCAGTAAACCTTTTGCTGTGTGTGTGTGTGTGTGCGCGCGTGCGCACGCTCAGTCACTCAATCATGTCCAACTCTTTGCAACCCCATAGACCATACCCTGCCAGGTTCCTCTGTCCATGGAATTTTCCAGGCAAGAAGACTGAAACCAGCTTTAATATAGACACTAAGACTAAACACTAAGAAAAGTTACAGCACTTTAATATTGTAATATCTAAGCATGGGCTTTAGGTAGGAGTGCTTTGTTTTGTTGTTTTTCTTTTTGAAAAATAATAAATACATTTATTTATTCCTGGATGCCATAATGAAGTGTTTAAAATAAGTCAAAGGAACAATATTTCTGAGTTTAATCTTAAATCTTTCTTCCTAGCTGTGTGATCATGATGTTGATTTTTCAGTATTCCTATGCCTTAGCTTTCATCACATTTCACATGAATTAAGTGTATTAATATATACAAAGCAATTGTAAGAGTGCTTAATCCTTTATAAGGACTAAAAGGAATTGACTCCTTATCCTGTTTTGCTTTTAATCTACTGCCTATTATATTCACTAATATCAGCTCCTTAACATAAACTATTCTTTGACACCACTAATTGCTCTAAGGATTAATTTAAAAAAATAAATTGCCAAAAGAAACATTTTATAATTATATACAAGCATATGTATTGAAATATGTTTCAGTATTTTGAATTCAAATAACTACATAATAGGGACCACTAGCACTTCTGTGGAGAAGGCAATGGCACCCCACTCCAGTACTCTTGCCTGGAAAATCTCATGGACGGAGGAGCCTGGTGGGCTGCAATCCATGGGGTCACTGAGGGTTGGACGCAACTAAGCAACTTCACTTTCACTTTTCACTTGCATGCATTGGAGAAGGAAATGGCACCCCACTCCAGTGTCCTTGCCTGGAGAATCCCAGGGACGGGGGACCTGGTGGGCTTCCGTCTATGGGGTGGCACAGAGTCGGACGCGACTGAAGTGACTTAGCAGCAGCAGCAGCAGCACTTCTGTATTTAAAGATCTTCTACAGAAAAGTTTCTATGATAACTTTTATTTGTCTTTTAAGTTTCGGGCATTATGTTAGAGATCACCCACCTACAAAGTGGAGAAGTCACTTTGGCCCATTAGAAAGCTCCACTGTGAGTTCCTTTAAAACAATAAGTAATTTATAATTGATATACCCATATCATCTCTATCATAGTGGAATAATTAAATCAGATGTTTGGGATTAAACATGTCTCATAAATAAATGCCAAACATTATTCAGATAATGTATTTGGTTCCATTCTGGAACTGCTTCTTACATATACTGACCCTTCGCTGACTTAAAAACAAAATCCCTTTTTCCTCTAATATTGCTGCTTCTATTCTTTTGCTTCTCCTTCTGGAAAATAAAGCTCCATTACAATAATTATTTCTTAAAAAAATCAAAACCTATTGTTACAATTATCAGCCTGCACCAGCACTGCTGACTGAACATTAAAAACAACAAAACAACACTTCAGAGATGTTGACATGATCTCCAAATAGACTTGATTATTAATATAAAATGGGCTTCTCTGATAGCTCAGTTGGTAAAGAATCTGCCTGCAATGTGGGAGACCCCAGTTCGATTCCTGGGTGAGGAAGATCGGCTGGAGAAGGGATAGACTACCCACTGCAGTATTCTGGAGTTTCCAGTATTCCATCCAGTTTGCTGCAAATGGCATTATTTCATTCTATTTCATAGCTGTGTAATATTCCATTGTATCCATATACAATATCTTTATGCATTCATCTGTTGGTGGATATTTAGCTTGCTTCTGTGTCTTGGCTATTGTGAATGGTGCTACTATGAATATTGGGGTGCATGTATCTCTTCGAATTAAAGTTTTCTCTGGGTATATGTCTAGGAATGGGATTGCAGAATTCCATGGTATTGCACCAATGTACATTCCTACCAAGAGTGTGGGATGGTTCCATTTTCTCCACACTCTCTCTAGGATTTGTTAGTTATGTGCCTTTTGCAAATGTGTTTATTTATTTATTTGTGCTGTACTGGGTCTTTGATGCTGTGCCCAGGCTTTCTCCAGTTGCAGCAAGCAGGGGCTACTTTCTAGTTTTAGTGCACCATCTTCCCCTTGCAGTGCTTCTCTCGTTGCAGAGTGCAGGCCCTAGAGCACACAGGCTTCGGTAGTTATGGCTCATGGGCTCTAGACTGTGGGTTCAGTAGTTGAGGGGCACAGGCTTGGTTGCCTCGCAACATGTGGAATCTTCCCAGACCAGGGAACCAAACCCACGTCCCCTGCATTGGCAGGCAGATTCTTAACCACTGGACCGCTAAGGGAAGTCCTGTTACTTATATACTTTTTAATGATGGCCATTCTGACTGTTGTGTGGTGATCCCTCATTGTGGTTTAGATTTGCATTTCTCTTGTAATTAGCGATATTTAACATCTCTTCATGTGCCTTTTGGTCATCTGTATGTCTTCTTTGCAGAGATGTCTATTTAGATGTTCTGTTCATTTTTTTATTGTTGGGTTGTTTGGATTTTTGATATTGAGTTGTAAGAGAGCCCTCTTCCTGGCTTGAGAAGGTCCCTTCTTGCTGTGTCTTTATATAATAGAAACAGAGTGATCTCTCTCTTTTTATAAAGAACATAAGGAGAGCCCCAACCTCATGACCTCACTTGACCCTAATTACCTGCCAAATGCTCCATCTCCAAATACCATCGCATTGAGGGTTTGGGCTTTCAACCCATGAATTTTGGGGTACACAATTCAGTCCATGACACTAAATTTTCTGGGAGAGGGCAATAACTAATCTTCTATGAATCTCATCAGTACCTTTCTCATCCCAGACACTGTAGTTTTTATTTCCAAAAGTTTGATTTGTACCTTTTTAAATGTCTTATGTCTTTATATCTTCCAGGTGCAATCTTTTCTCTAGTTTCTTGAACATGCAGAATACAGTCATAATAACCCTGCCATCTGGTTGCTTCCAGGTTGAGATAAAATTTTTAATTTTTTATCATTAAGGTTCTATTTTCTTGCTACTTAACATTCCTTAATTAATGAATTAAAATTGTGATTTTTAACTTTTGGGGTGCTGGATGTTTTTATCTTCCTATAAATATTTTTGAACATTGGTCTGAAACATAGTTACTGTACTTGAAAGCAGTTTTTAGACTTCTCTGGTGATCCAGAGGCTGGGACTCAGCACTCTCAACATGAGGGTCCCAGGTTCTATCCCTAGTCTGGGCACTAGATCCCACAAACCATAACTGAAGATCCCACATGCCACAACTGAGACAGAGTGCATCCAAATAAATTAATCAAAAACAGTTTCTAGTCCTTTCAGATCTTGTTTTTAAATTTCATCAGGTAGGTCCTGAACAATGGTCAGTCCACCTATCGCTTTCCCTCACCATTGAGGGCTCATCTTACCCAATCCTTTCACTGAGGCACAGCCTTCCAAGCAATCTATCT
>NW_011494640.1:11192015-11193050 GCF_000754665.1 Bison bison bison | reverse complement strand
CTATCTAACTGTCCGTGAATGATATGAGGTTTTCCACCATTGCTAGGGGGAACATGAGAGCAAGCCAGTGTTTCCTCTCTCGCTTGTTGGCAGTTCTTTGCCTGGGCTCAGGTAATCTCCTCTCATGAACCGCCTGACTCAGCTGAAGACTCAAGGGCCCCCGTCAGTAGATCTCTAGAGCTCTCCCTCTGCTGTTCTCTCATTTCTAGGACTCTGTTCTGCAAACTCTGGCCATGTTGGCCTCCTCAGACTCCTATCTCTGGTTTCTCAATTCCAGTAGATCGTTGACATCTGCCTTAGTTTCCCTTCCTGTCCTGCTTCCTGAAACCTCTATCCATACAGTAACCTGAGGTTATCACAGGCCTTACCTCTTTTATTTCCCATTTCCTAGGGTCACTCTATTTCATTCAGATCAGATCAGTCGCTCAGCCACGTCCAACTCTTTGCGACCCCATGAATCACAGCACGCCAGGCCTACCTATTCATCACCAACTCCCAGAATTCACTCAGACTCACATCCATCGAGTCAGTGATGCCATCCAGCCATCTCATCCTCTGTTGTCCCCTTCTCCTCTTGCCCCCAATCCCTCCCAGCATGAGTCAACTCTTCTCATGAGGTAGCCAAAGAACTGGAGTTTCAGCTTTAGCATCATTCCTTCCAAAGAAATCCCAGGGCTGATTCTCCTTCAGGAGAAGGCAATGGCACCCCACTCCAGTACTGTTGCCCGGAAAATCCCATGGATGGAGAAGCCTGGTGAGCTGCAGTCCATGGGGTCACTAAGAGTCAGACACAACTGAGTGACTTCACTTTCACTTTCCACTTTCATGCATTGGAGAAGGAAATGGCAACCCACTCCAGTGTTCTTGCCTGGAGAATCCCATGGACAGAGAAGCCTGGGAGGCTGCAGTCCATGGGGTCGCACAGAGTCAGACACGACTGAAGCGACTTGGCAGACTTGGCAGATCTCCTTCAGAATGGACTGGTTGGATCTCCTTGCAGTCCAAGGGACTCTCAAGAGTCTTCTCCAACATCAC
>NW_011494640.1:11187672-11191390 GCF_000754665.1 Bison bison bison | reverse complement strand
TGTTCCATGTCCAGTTCTAACTGTTGCTTCCTGACCTGCATATAGGTTTCTCAAGATGCAGGTCAGGTGGTCTGGTATTCCCATCTCTTTCAGAATTTTCCACAGTTTATTGTGATCCGCACAGTCAAAGGCTTTGGCATAGTCAATAAAGCAGAAATAGATGTTTTTCTGGAACTCTCTTGCTTGTTCCATGATCCAGCGGATGTTGGCAATTTGATCTCTGGTTCCTCTGCCTTTTCTAAAACCAGCTTAAACATCAGGAAGTTCACGGTATACATATTGCTGAAGCCTGGCTTGGAGAATTTTGAGCATTACTTCACTAGCATGTGAGATGAGTACAATCGCACGGTAGTTTGAGCATTCTTTGCATTGCCTTTCTTTGGGATTGGAATGAAAACTGACCTTTTCCAGTCCTGTGGCCACTGCTGAGTTTTCCAAATTTGCTGGCATATTGAGTGCAGCACTTTCACAGCATCATCTTTCAGGATTTGGAATAGCTCAACTGGAATTCTATCACCAATAGTGTGACATCTATTTTATTATCTGATGTCTAAAGTCTTAAAAACTTGGTTTCGTGTACTTCTTCCAGTATTTTAGTTGTTCCAGGTTGGAGTGTAAATCCAGTTCCTGTCCCTCCATTTTGCCTGGGAATACCCTTTTTATTGATTTTTATTGATTTCCTTATGTATTAAGATTCTCAACATTTTATCTCTCATATATTGCGAAGTGGAAGTTATATTTAACTCAATCTTTGCAGACTTAGTCCTGAAGCCCAGGTCAAAAGAAAGAAAACCAAGAAAGCATAAAACTCATACAGGTCTAAATTCTGAGCTAGACATAAGCCAAATTGGTTCTCTGCTTGGGAAGTTGTATAATAGTGATATGTCACATGCTCAACTGGATTGCCCTGTAAAGGAGACTTTGATAGATGTACCCCTAGAGATAAACTCTCCTGGAAAAGGACCAGATCTATATGTTCAAGCAAAGTGAAAACAAAATAAAAACAGCTAAATAGGAAGAATATTAGTTTTAACTATTTAACTTATTTCTTTATCTAACAAATGTATGTTAAGCACTTACTATGTGCCTAGGGCTTTTCTAGACATAATTAATATCATTTTATGCTAAATACTGTTTATGCTAAATATGAATTATAAAATAAACTTTAGTTAACACTTGCAGAAATTAAGGTAAATCACTAACACATCCTAAATTTCCCTACCAGTTAGGAGGTTGTAAGTACCAGGAGATATTTCAACCTTCTGAAGCACAGATGTTTTTTAAAGTGAAACAACATTTGTTTTTTAATGGAAGTATAAAGTATAATATCATATAATTGCAGGTGTATAATATACTGACGGAGAAGGTAATGGCAACCCACTCCAGTACTCTTGCCTGGAAAATCCCATAGACGGAGGAGCCTGGTGGGCTGCAGTCCATGGGGTCGCTAAGAGTCGGACACAACTGAGCGACCTCGCTTTCACTTTACATTTTCATGCATTGGAGAAGGAAATGGCAACCCACTCCAGTGTTCTTGCCTGGAGAATCCCAGGGATGGCGGAGCCTGGTGAGCTACTGTCAATGGGGTTGCACAGAGTCAGACACGACTGTAGCGACTTAGCAGCAATATACTGATTTACAGTGTTTAAGGGTTATGCTCCATTTACAGTTATTATAAGAAATAGTTTCCCATGTTGCATGATATATCTTTGTAGTTTTTTTGTGCTTAATTGTTCAAACCTCTTAATTCCCCACCTCTATGTTGCCCCTCTTGCCTCTCCCCACTGGTAACCATGAGTTTGACCACTGTATCTGTGAATCTGCTTCTTTTGCATTATGTTCAATAGTTTGTTCTATTTTTTAGATTCCACACACAGGTGATATCATACAGTATCCGCCTTTCTCTTTCTGACTTATTTCACTTAACACACTACCCTCCAAGCCCACCCATGTTGCCACAAATGGCACAATTCCAGGTTGATTTTTAAGTGCTGTTTGCCCTGAAAAGTTGAAGAGAAACATGAACAGATTTTTTAATGAGATCAAATGAGGGTTTATTGCAATTTTGTCATCCAAATAGCAATAGGAATTGGCTTAATAAAAGAATAATAGGGAAATATTAGACCTCTAGTAAATTATATACAATATTAGTGTATCAGATATTTGAGTAAAGAAACAGTAATTCTCACAGATACAGAGAGAGGGAAGGGGAGAAGCAATGTCTGTGACCCATGAAGAGGAAAAATTAAGCTACAAGCATATATTATACAACATGGGAAATACAGCCAGTATTTTATAATAACTATAAATAGGGTATAACCTTTAACAATTGTGAATCACCATATTGTACACCTGTCATCGATATAATATTGTACAGCAACTATTCTTCAATAAAAAATTATCTAAGAAATTCAGTACTTCAAAGATAGCTAATGCTGACACAAATATCCACAATAAATTGTTCAAAAGTGAAAGTTATGACATTTCCAATATTACAGATGATGTAACATAGGATTTAAGGCTGTCCTAAAACAGCACATTTGGATTATTCATTAGAAAACACTTAAGAGTCAGTATGAAATCCCAAAATAAAGGCAGATGCCCTACATTTAACTAGATGACGTCCATTGTCAACCTAACACAATCAGGATAGCCGCATAACAGTATCCATTATAGCTAATTAATTAATCCATTACAACTAATAATACATTATTTATTAATAAGCTCTTTATTTTAGACTAATTGTAGGATTAAAAGAAAAATGCAAAGATAATACAGAGAGTTCTTATGCACTCTCCCCACCCCTACATATACACAATAGTTTCTCTTAATGGTAGAATTTTACTTGAATGACTATGGAACACTGTCAAAACTGAAAAACCAACACTGGCACATTGCTATTAAACTAAATTGTGTGAATAACTGAAAATCTCTTCAAATAATGAGGGTAAACATGTCTTTTTTTAAGGAAAAAAAATATATCATTTTTGCTAATCAATAATACTCAAGTTTTAGAGATGTGTTGTAGCTCTATCATACTGTTCATGGAGTTCTCAAGGCAAGAATACTGAAGTGGTTTGCCATTCTCTTCTCCAGTGGACCACATTTTGTCAGAACTCTCTACTATGACCTGTCCATCTTGGGTGGCCCTACATGGCATGGCTTAGTTTCATTGAGTTAGACAAGGCTGTGGTCCATGTCATTTGATTGGTTGGTTTTCTGTGATTGTGGTTTCAGTCTGTCTGCCCTCTGATACCCTCTCTCAGCACCTACCGTCTTACTGGGGTTTCTCTTAACTTGGACATGGAGGAGAGATATCTCCTCTTGGCCACTCACTGCTCCAGCAATGAAAGTGAAAGAGGAGAGTGAAAAAGTTGGCTTAAAGCTCAACATTCAGAAAACTAAGATCATGGCATCCAGTCCCATCACTTCATGGCAAATAGATGGGGAAACAGTGGCTGACTTTATTTTTTGGGGACTCCAAAATCACTGCAGTTGATGACTGCAGCCATGAAATTAAAAGACGCTTACTCCTTGGAAGGAAAGTTATGACCAACCTAGACAGCATATTAAAAAGCAGACACATTACTTTGCCAACAAAGGTCCATCTAGTCAAGGCTATGGTTTTTCCAGTGGTCATGTATGGATGTGAGAGTTGGACTATAAAGAAAGCTGAGTGCTGAAGAATTGATGCTTTTGAACTGTGGTGTTGGAGCTG
>NW_011494640.1:11187082-11187572 GCF_000754665.1 Bison bison bison | reverse complement strand
GGTGTTGGAGGAAACTCTTGAGAGTCCCTTAGACTGCAAGGAGATCCAACCAGTCCATCCTAAAGGAGATCAGTTCTGGGTGTTCACTGGAAGGACTGATGCTGAAGTTGAAACTCCAATACTTCGGCCACCTGATGCAAAAAGCTGACCCATTTGAAAATACCCTGATGTTGGGAAAGATTGAGGGCAGGAGGAGAAGGGGATGACAGGATTTGATGGTTGGATGGCATCACCGACTTAATGGACATGAGTTTGGGTAAACTCCGGGAGTTCGTGATGGACAGGGAGGCCTGGCGTGCTGTGGTCCATGTGGTCGCAAAGAGTTGTACATGAATTCTGAAGATCAGCCCTGGGATTTCTTTGGAAGGAATGATGCTAAAGCTGAAACTCCAGTACTTTGGCCACCTCATGCGAAGAGTTGACTCATTGGAAAAGACTCTGATGCTGGGAGGGATTGGGGGCAGGAGGAGAAGGGGACGACAGAGGATGA
>NW_011494640.1:11185384-11186865 GCF_000754665.1 Bison bison bison | reverse complement strand
TGGCATCACTGACTCGAAGGACGTGAGTCTGAGTGAACTCCGGGAGATGGTGATGGACAGGGAGGCCTGGCATGCTGCGATTCATGGGGTCACAAAGAGTTGGACATGACTGAGCGACTGAACTGAACTGAACTGAACTGAGCAACTGAACTGAATTGAACTGTAGCTCTATGTTGGTCTTCTTTAGAAGACTGAGGGTAAGCCAAATAGGACAGAAATTGTACTGAAACCTTGGATACGTGCCGTTGTGCCTCTCATGTTGGACTTAACTTTAACTTACACTAGACACGGCAGCACCGTTCTTCAAGTGCCAGTGGGATTCTAATAAAGTTGGTTTTCCAGTTTTTCCAACAGGATTTCAAAGCGCCTTGGATTTAACTTTTTTTTTTTAAACTAATTTCTCAAATTATACCAATCCTTAAATTTTCTTAATAAAGACAAGGTTTCACTATTCAGCACTGGTTTTTTTCTGGGTATATATTAATGCATACAGAAAAGTAATAAAGTCACACTTATATTTGCATTTTTATGGCTGATCATTATTGAAGAAAATAAGATTTGACAACCGTCCTGGAAAATTTGGGATATATAGCTTTTGTCTCTGTGGCAACCAATTAACTGGTTGGTCCTCCAAGGTAATCAATTTCTTGTGTGCTGGGATAGTCTGCTGCTTCTCCGGGCCAGCAAAAAAGAAGATGACCTTTCTTTAAAACAAAACAAATGCAAATCTCACATAGAGAAATAGGACTTTTGAAAGTGAAAGTGAAGTTTGCTCCATTGTGTCCAACTCTTTGCGACCCCATGGACTATACAGTCCATGGGATTCTCCAGGCTAGAATACTGGAGTGGGTGGCCTTTCCCTTCTCCAGGGGATCTTCCCGACCCAGGGACCAAACCCAGATCTCCCTCATTGCAGGTGGATTCTTTACCAGCTGAGCCACAGGGAAGCCCAAGAATACTGGAAGATCCACTGGAGAAGGGATAGGCTACCCAGAAGCACAAGCATTCTTGTGCTTCCCTTGTGGCTCAGCAGGTAAAGAATCTGCGGGAGACCTTGGTTCAATCCTTGGGTTGGGAAGCTCCACTGGAGAAGGGAAAGGCTACTTACTCCAGTATTCTGGCAGGGAAAATTCCATGGTCTGTAGTCCATGGGGTCACAAAGAGTCGGACGCTACTGAGCAACTTTCACTTTCACTTAGTTTTGGGTGGGGCCAGTAATTTCAGAAATTCTGATTAGAAGGTACAACCATAGTTAAGAACCAGAATTAGATAGTATACTTAGTAAACATTGACCCAGTGAAGTAAGCTTTCTTAAAACATTGGGTAAATACATCATATTTATTAAAGTGAGTTTCTGTTTGTTCCTTAACATTCCTTCTGTACTGCAAACTAATAACAGCTTTCAGTTCAGTTCAGTTCAGTCGCTCAGTCGTGTCCAACTCTTTGCGACCCCATGAATCGCAGCACGCCAGGCCTCCCTG
>NW_011494640.1:11185178-11185284 GCF_000754665.1 Bison bison bison | reverse complement strand
GTTGTAGCTCTATCATACTGTTCATGGAGTTCTCAAGGCAAGAATACTGAAGTGGTTTGCCATTCTCTTCTCCAGTGGACCACATTTTGTCAGAACTCTCTACTAT
>NW_011494640.1:11132294-11185078 GCF_000754665.1 Bison bison bison | reverse complement strand
GGAGTTCACTCAAACTCACATCCATCGAGTCGGTGATGCCACCCAACCATCTCATCCTCTGTCATCCCCTTCTCCTCCTGCCCCCAATCCCTCCCAGCATCAGAGTCTTTTCCAATGAGTCAACTCTTCGCATGAGGTGGCCAAAGTACTGGAGTTTCAGCTTTAGCATCATTCCTTCCAAAGAAATCCCAGGGCTGATCTCCTTCAGAATGGACTGGTTGGATCTCCTTGCAGTCCAAGGGACTCTCAAGAGTCTTCTCCAACACCACAGTTCAAAAACATCAATTCTTCGGTGCTCAGCTTTCTTCACAGTCCAACTCTCACATCCATACATGACTACTGCAAAAACCATAGCCTTGACTAGACGGACCTTTGTTGGCAAAGTAATGTCTCTGCTTTTGAATATGCTGTCTAGGTTGATCATAACTTTCCTTCCAAGGAGTAAGAGTCTTTTAATTTCATGGCTGCAGTTACCATCTGCAGTGATTTTGGAGCCCAAAAAAATAGAGTCTGACAGCTTTAGGAAATGCTAAAGGTAATAGATTTAGAAAATACGGTTCTTTAGTTTTCTTTTTTCAATCTAAGTGTGACATAACTTAAACTTTTAGGATATACCTTCTATCTGAGAAGATTATACTGTCTCTGTGTGATACTTATATCTCAGTGTGCCTTATTTTAGGAAGTTTTCCCTGCTGTCCTCTGAAATCAGACTCTCACCAGCTCCAAGAGTTGATTGAAAATTTTCAGAAATTTTGCTCACTGGTTGTTAAATCGTTAGTATCTTGAAATTGGTCCTAGTGGGGGCATTTAACCCACGGTAATCAGCAAATGCTACAAATCAGGGCTTTACTTCTTCTGGAAAGTGAGTTGTTAAACATCTACCTTCAAACCACTGATCTTCAGCTATGAGAATAGGATCAAAGGGTGGAAATTGACTGGGCTTCAGATATCTGTCAATTCCTTGTTTTAACAGATAGGAGAACTGAGGCTCAGAGAGATTAATTGACCTGCCAAGAAAATTGCAGGTGGACCCAAGAATAAAAGCCAGTTACACCAGTGTTTATCACATCTGTCCTGATTCTGGTTAATACAGCAAATGCTTTGAAATGTAAGCTCAGCATTTCACAAATAAATAGTCATTCACACCATATTATTTCAGAAGCACAAAGCATTTGTTGTTAAGATGCCAAAATTCTTTAATTACTATGGTCCAGTTAGACAATGGAGTACTATACACCCATAAAAACACATGAAAGAGACTTCTGGGAAGATTTTCTCTCTGTATTGATACAAGAAGCAAGCAAGGTGTAGAACAGTATGTTAATGTACCACTGGTTTTTGCTAAGTCATGCTAATATGCATGATTATACTTGTAAAAGAAAAAAGAAATACTAGAAGAATAAACAAGGACTTAATAAAAATGTCTTCCTAATAGGGTGGGAGGGAAACAGAGCAACGGGGGCAAAATGTCTCTGCAATGAAAACCAAATGAAGGCTCTGACAAATAACAGCTGGTAACAACCCACAGTGTTCCCTATAAACATAAACAATTCCACAGAATTTCAACAACAGATGAGGTCACACCATGACCATGATGGAATGAGGCCGGGGTAAGACCATTCTGGAATCCTGTGTGAACACAGACAAAAACAAGGACACTGTGAACCACAAAAGCAACAAAATGTCCTTCTCTCCTTGCTAACAAGGGTAACTGTTCTTTCCCTACTATGGCAACTCTAGCTACACTTTGTTCTGCTTGCCTTTAGATAAGAGTTAAGGTTCCCAATTGTTGAATTTTCCTCATTGCTTACCAGCACCTAACAGCCAATAGTTAAATTTGAACATTCAAAATGATGGTAATTCTGAAACATACTGAAATTGTGAATATATAAGAGTACATAAAAAATTCATAAAAGAGAAAGCAGATTATTATACAACTTGATTTTATTATTAGCAATATAATGAGCCATATAACTATTCTCAATAATCAGTAAGAAATTCAAGTCCATCAGAAATGGTACAAGAAAGTGAAGCTGAAATGGAGGTAAAGTGAAAAAGATATATTTGTCTACAAAATTTAGTTCAAATCATGACATTTTCTCTTCCTTGGTGGCTCAAACAGTAAAGAATCTGTCTGCAGTGCAGGAGACCCGGGTTCAATCCCTGAGTCGGGAAGATTCCCTGGAGAAGGGAATGGCTACCCACTCCAGTATTCTTGCCTGGAGAATCCCATGGACAGAGGAGCCTGGCAGGCTACAGTCCATGGGGTCAAAAAGAGTCAGACATGACTGAGTGACTAACACATACATGTGACATTTTCTCTGGTTAGAGATAAGTGGTCTTTTCTTCAGTCACTATGAGTAACCTCACAACAAGTCTTTGACCTTCTTGTCAGACTATTTTGACTTCACTTCTGTAATGAGGTGAGTCCTATTTTTCATTTAGCATCCAGTCTCTGAACATCAACCATGTACCAGGCACGACGTCTTCAGAGTTGAATCAAACTGGTTTCAGCTATCAGAGAGTTTGCTTCCTAAAACATGAACCTAAATTCCTCCTCCTGCCTCTCACTTCTGTTTAAACATGTATCACCCAGGAAAACTTCTCTGTAGTTATTTGACAGATGTTTGTCTTCTGTCTCCATGCATCACTTATGGCTTTTAGAGAGCAGGGACGATGTGCATCTTACTCACCATTACGTTCCTAGTACCCAGCAAAGCATTTGATACAAGTAGACTCATACTGGGTTGAGCAGTGTCCCCTCAAAGTTCATGTCCACCCAGAATCTCAGAATGTGACATCATTTGGAAATAGAGCCTTTGCAGATGTAAGATGAGATCATACTGAATTAGATGAGCCTGAAATCCACTCTACTGGCCTCCCTTTAAGAAGAGGAGACAATAGACAGAGGCACACACATAGAGGGAGGAGGGACATGTGACAACAGAGGCAGAGACTGGAGTGATGTAGCTGTGAGCCGCAGAAAGCCAAGGATGTCCAAAAGAGCCTGAAGTTAGGAAGAGGCAAGGAAAAGAAGGAAAGGGAAGAATTCATAATGACTTTCTCAGATTTTCAAGATCTTTTTTTTTTCTTTTTGGTAACAGTTTTATTGAGATATAATTCACGTGCCATAAAATTTATCCTTATGAAGTGTTCAATTCATTAATTTTTAATATATTAGCAAAGTTGTATAGCCATTATTACCATCTAATTCTAAGACATTTTCATCTCCCCATAGAGAAATTCAATACCCATTAGCAGTCACCCCCATTCCCTTCTCACCATAGTCTCTGACAACCACTGGTCTACTTTCTGTCTCTATGGATTTGCCCATCCTGGACATTTCACATAAATACATGTAATGTATTTATACAATCATACAATATGTGGCCTCTTACAATTGGCTTCTTTCATTTAGCATCATGTTTCAAGATCTTTTTGAAAGCATAAGAACTTAAGTCTCCAAGCACTTGCAAGGCATATGGCACAGTGATTAAAGGAACAGGGTTTCAAGTCAGATTCCCCAAGTTTGACACCTGGTGCTATGACTTATTCCACCGTGAATGTTACTTAGGCCAGTTGAGTTAACCTAGATATACTCAGCTTCCACATCTGTAAAATGAGGAAAGTAATACCCTTGATTGTAAAGAAAATTTAATGAGAATTTAAGTGAATTGTAAATCTGCATAATTGAAAAATATAGCCATGAGCCACCTGTGGCTGTTGAACTCTTGAAAACTGGCTCCTCCAAATTGAGAAATGCTATAAATGAAATTCACACCAGATTTTGAATTATTGGTATGAAGGAAAGAATGTAAATACCTCGTCGGTACTCCTTTCATATTAAATGCATGTTGAAATGAGAATATTTAAATATATTATTAAAGTTAACTTCACTGGTTGTGTGAACATGTGTATGTGTGAGTGTGTGAGGCCATGCCACGGGGCTTGCAGTATCTTAGTTCCCCAACCAGGGACTGAGCAGTGAAAGCGCCAAGTCATAACCACTGGACCACCAAGGAATTCTCAGCTACTATTAAATTTAAAAGTACATATGTGATTCAAATGTGAAGCTCACATCATATTTTTATTGGTTAGCCCTGGAATATAAATGTGCTTGGACACAAAATTACTTCCATTTAAAAATATGTAGAATTACTGTAAAATTTACTGTTGGATACTGATTTAGAAATAAGATATAAAATGTTGCTGTGAGGGCAATGAAATAATTCTATGTGTAAGAAAAACTCTGCTATGTTATTGGCCTGTTATAGATGCCTTTCCCAAGACATTTGTCTATTCTTCAGAATTAAACCATTTAGCAAGGATTTGCTGTCTGCCAGGCTCCATATTAAGTATTCTGCACTCACCATCTTATTGAATAATATGGTCCTACAGTTAGCACTGGAGACATGGAGGTAGGGAGGGGCAATATATAATAGGAGTTATTGTTGTTTAGTCCCTAAGTCTTGTCTGACTCTTTTGCAACCCAATGGACGATAGCCTGCCAGGCTCCTCTGATCATGGCATTTCCCAGGCAAGACTACTGGAAGTGGGTTGCCATTTCCTTCTCCAGGGGATCTTCCCGACCCAGGGATTGAAACAGCATCTCCTGCATTGCAGGCAGATTCTTTACTGCTGAGCCACCAGGGAAGCCCCAATAGGGGATTTTTAAAAAAGATGACTATGGGATTAAATGAAATCACGTGTGTGAAACTTTTGCAAATTGTAAAGCACTATAGAATTCAAAAAATTAAACTGGGAAAAAAAACCAACATAACAAATGAACAAAATAAAACCGTGATTAGGTTAGTGGTCACCCATGTGGGAAGGGTTGGAGTGGGTGACGGGTGAAGGCCGTCAACTGTATGCTGATGGATGGTAACTAGAATTGAGGTGTTGATCACTCTGGAGTGTGTACAGATGTTGAATTATAATGCTGTATGCCTGAAACTTATATAAGAACAAAACAAAAAATATGTATAATTTAAATATATATACAAAACACATATATAACATAAAACATAAAATATGCTATTTAGAGCCCACATTAAGGCTTCTATTAAGTTAATATATTAATACATTACTCTCTCTTGAATGATGACAGTCTCTCTGGAGTATGAAAGAAATGGCTGTCATAGCAAATGTGTCTGTGTCACAGCCAGGGGGATGTCCCTGGGAATGTGGTTCAGATCCAGACATTATCTGATTCATCTTGGTGGGAAAAGGGCAAGAATCCCTTCTGGAGAGAGAGCAGAAAATTAGAAAATCTTTTAAAGTCTGGCATTTCCTGGAAGCATCACTAACTCTTTAAACCTTAAAGCTCCCTAACCTCCAGACATGCAATATGAACCTACTTAAATAATGTTTCCTCTCTTTTGAGTCTAGGTGCTGAAAAAATCCTCCCCACCCAGCTCTTTGACATTTCAGCTGAATTAATCCATAAAGGAATTGTAATTTCCCATTAAAAGGTGATCTAAACCTTGGCTTCTCTGCAGAGGCAAGAAAAAGTAAAGTCTAAAGTGTCCATTTCGTCTGTTCTGGTCACCCTGTACTCCTTGTAGAAGCAAAAAGAGGCATGAGATTTTCTTGGTACCAAATTTGTAATCCTGAGCCAAAACAAGCAAATCCACTGTGAGCTTTGGATAAGGTGATAACCTTCCCCACCGAGAACTTGTATTAGGGCTTTATCTCTGGAAGATACTAGAATGATATTTCCCCTTTCTGTTTTCATTAGGCGCCAAAATGACCTTTTCTAACTTATGATAAGAGAGAGTGAAAGTGAGATCTTGCCGGGTCAGCTGGAGTGAAAGGAATGAGGAATACTGGTTAGATGCCTTTTGCCTTGTCCTGGAAGAAGTTTCAGAGAAGTTTAAGGACTACGTAACGGGAATTTGAAAGTGTTCCTGATTTGGGGTGGATGTTTGTAAGAAGGAAAATATTTACCCAGGAACTTTGTCAAATTCCTGTGGCCTAGCCTATAGACTTGCTGCATTTTTCCTCATCCTTAATTTCTTCTCTTCTGTAGAGCAGAGAGACACCCCTGCACCTCTCAAGTTCAGTCCATGTTTAGACTGACCTTGTTCTCCTCTGCTGCTGCTGCTGCTAAGTCGCTTCAGTCGTGTCTGACTCTGTGAGACCCCATAGACGGCAGCCCACCAGGCTCCCCCGTCCCTGGGATTCTCCAGGCAAGAACACTGGAGTGGGTTGCCATTTCCTTCTCCAATGCATGAAAGTGAAAAGTGAAAGTGAAGTTGCTCAGTCATGTCCGACTCTTAGCAACCCCATGGACTGCAGCCCACCAGGCCCCTCCGTCCCTGGGATTTTCCAGGCAAGAGTACTGGAGTGGGTGTCATTGCCCTCTCCTCTGGACTGTCCTTTAGAGCACAGTGTGGCTTCCCTCCTCACCACTCCTTCCTTCTCCAGCTGTTCTTCCTTTTTCACGTCTTTCATGGTTGAATTGTCTGTGCTCCCTGTTTCCATCTCCTCACTCGCTCTGTCTCTGTGTACTTTATTTTTTTCAAAAAATCTTCATTGAACTTGTTGCTAACACAATATTGCTTCTCTTTTTTGTTTTGGTTTTGGGCCCTAAGGCAGGTGGGATCCTAGCTCCTGTACCAGGGATCAAACCCGCAACCCCTGTATTAGAAGGTGAAGTCTTAACCACTGGACGAGCAGGGAAGTTCCAGTCTCTGTGCACTTGAATCTCACTCCCACTGATACTGCCTGAATAGTTCTCAGTGAGAGAGGCAGGTCACCGTATCCAATGGGTGCTGTGCTAGTCTCATATTACTGGGAATTCCAGTAACGTTTCACCCAACTGACTTCTCCCATCTTGAAATATCCTCTTCCCTGGTGATATAGCACTCTTGGCTTTCCAGTCACCTCCTTACCCACCTCAGTCTTTTTTGGTGAATTTTTCATGTTGGAATAGCACAAGGTTTGTTAATAGGTTAGACTGTCTTCAAACTTGATATCCTTTTCCCAGGTTATCTCATTCATCCAGTTGTCCAACTATACACTATAAATTTTGTCTCCAGCACAGATGTCTCTTTTAAGTCCAGACGAGTGGTATATTCAATTTCCTACTCAGCTTTTCCACTTAAATATCTCATAGACTCTTCAAACTCAGCGTATTCAGAACGGGGTTCCTAATCTCTCTCCATGCCCTTCTTCCCAGGTCACCCCAAGTCCTGACATTTCTGAGACACCATATACTGGTTCTCCCCCTGTATATACTATCTAGGAGATGGTTCCATGATTCATCTAACTGTGCAAGTAGGACTCCAGGCCTCTTATATATCTTTCTTCCTCACTTCTTATATCTAATCAATCTCCAGTTTCTAAATAACATTTTATCTCTGTTACAATGATCCAACTGGGCTCACACAAAAGACTTTTAACAAGTGGGTGTCCCACATCCACACTCCTCCAGCTAAAATTCCACAGTACTCTCAGAATGCATGGGGTAGGGGTAGGCAGAAAATACATGAAGGGGATTCAGTTCAGTTCAGTTCAGTTGCTCAGTCGTGTCCAACTCTTTGCGACCACATGAACCACAGCACGCCAGGACTCCCTGTCCGTCACCAACTCCTGGAGTTTACCCAAACTCATATCCATTGAGTCAGTGAGGCCATCCAACCATCTCATCCTCTGTCATCCCCTTCTCCTCCTGCCCTCAATCTTTCCCAGCATCAGGGTCTTTTCCAATGAGTCAGCTCTTCGCATCAGGTGGCCAAAGTACTGGAGTTTCAGCTTCAACATCAGTCCTTCCAGTGAACACCCAGGACTGATCTCCTTTAGGATGGACTAGTTGGATCTCCTTGCAGTCCAAGGGATTCTCGAGTCTTCTCCAACACCACAGTTCAAAAGCATCAATTCTTAATTGCTCAGCTTTCTTTATAGTCCAACTCTCACATCCATACATGACCACTGCAAAAACCATAGCCTTGACTAGACGGACCTTTGTTGGCAAAGTAATGTCTCTGCTTTTTAATATGCTGTCTAGGTTGGTCATAACTTTCCTTCCAAGGAGTAAGCATCTTTTAATTTCATGGCTGCAGTCACAATCTGCAGTGATTTTGGAGCCCCCAAAAATAAAGGGGATTAAGAGGTACAAATAGTATAAAATAAATAAGTTACAAGATATTGAGCATATACTCAATATCTTATAATGACCTATACTGGAAGATAATGTAAAAAAGAATATATATATATATATGTATGTATGTATAATGTATAATTGAATCACTTTGCTTTACAATTGAAACTAACACAACATTGTAAATCAACTATATTTCAATAAACATTTTCGAAAAACAAAACTAAATAAGTTGCAAGGATAAACTGTAAAGCACAGAATATATAGTCAATATTTTATCATAACTTCATATAGAACATAATCTATATAAACATCTAATTACTATGTGGTATACCTGAAACTAATATAATAGTGTAAGTCAGCTATACTTTGGTTTAAAAAAGAATGGCTCTATCTCAACATTCCCATCACATTACTTACTTTGTGACTTAAAACTCTAAAATTTTTTAGTATTTCCCCAAATCATTAAAACAGCTCACAGACTCCTGCATTATCTAGCCCACTCTCCACCAGCCTCATTCTGCTCATCATATCCTAGATCCTCTCTCTCCAACCACACCCCTTTCCTGGTTCCTTTGCAAAGCCAGGCTCATTTATACTCAGAATTCTCATGCATTTTATTTCCTCTGTCTTCTCATCCCTCTCCTTATGCCTGTGTATCCTCTATATCTCAGCTGAAATTTTTTTCATGAAGTAAATTCTTATCTCCCAACAAGACCAGTTCTCTATAATATATGCTCTTTCATATAATGCACTTGAGTCTTTACTCATTGATCTTAGCTTATAAGAACTGTAATTAAAATACTAACTGTAAAATTAGTATTTAATGCTCATTTCTCCTCTTCATGACAGAGAAAAAAATTGTGTGTTTTTTACTGCTGAATTTCTGTACATAGCACATAGCAGTTGCCTCATAAGTACCTGTTTAATGGGTGAAAGTCAAAGTGTTAGTCACTCAGTTGTGTCTGACTCTTTGTGACCCCATGGACTGTAGCCCTCCAGGCTTCTCTGTCCATGGAATTTTCCAGGCAAGAATGCTGGAGGGGGTTGCCATTGCCTACTCCAAGAGATCTTCCTGATCCAGGGATTGAACCCACGTCTCTTGCACCTCCATCTTTGGCAGGTGGATTTTTTACCACTGAGCCACCTGGGAAGCTAATTGTTCTATGTAAGATCCCCAAATTACTGCAAAGTTTGACAACCTAGGATACTGAACAAAACTCAGGCTTCAGAATATAATACCAATATTACCACAAAGGAAAGAATTTCTGGATAGAAAGTGGAAGTTTTTGCTCAACTAGTGTTAGTTATAAAAGAATTATGAAGGAAATGTCTGGATTAAAGACTCTGTCAGTTACCAAACATCTAGACATCTAGTTACTAAATATCTAGAAGTCAATTATAGTTATTTGAATCTCTTCCTGCAATTAATACATTTGCTACATGTATATGGCCAAAATTTTTCTCCTTGAGCCCTTTATTTATTATTTAAGAAAACTTCTTAAAAAATTAAAAGTTGCATATGTTTGAGTTTAATGTTTCATTGACCAAGTCTTAAGGCTTTGAGGGACTTTGGGCAGGTAACCATGGTAATGGCTTTTGTAAATATCACATTAACATAATAAGCAGCAGATCTTGATTTTGCAATGGGAATACACATTTTATCCAGGACTAAAAATAGATTATTGAGATTATCTTGAAATCAACTTTAGTAATTCTCACACACAAAATGGATCATATGAGAAAAATCTTATGCTTCAAGGGAATTCATTCCTCTGAGAAGTAAGTAGGTGTTTTGTGGACACATCATTTATCTAGCTTTCAGACCTCTTAGACAAAATAACTTCTTTTAAAGAGTAATAAGATTCACAAAAGAAAATAACCTCATATCACTGAAACTACATAAACTTTTTGGAAGAAAAGCAATGTAACAATAGTACACAAATGGTTCATTTTATATGCACCATTCTTTTCTGTGCTGAAGAATGTCTTCTTAAGATATTCTGTGTCAGATGCAAGTATGATGATAAAAAACTAAATTGCCTAGTGATCATCTGTTTAGAAGTACTTTTTGTTTCTTGTCCTCAATAATATCAAACACAATTTATTAATACTACTTAATGTTTTTCATCTTTTTTGTGGGTTTTTAGTAGTCACAACTGTGCTACCTTCAACGAATATAGCAGACAAATCTTCACCGATAACTTTTGGTGGTTTTTATAGCCTGAGCCACTGAAACATCACTGAAATTAGGGCCAGATATATCTGAACATGTCTTTTAAAAAAATTGCAAAAAAAGGAGACAAAATTGTAGAAGCTGTCAAATAACAAATAGATGAGTAAATAATATACCAAAATCAAGTAGGATATATCCCAGGTATGCAAGGTTGGCTCAATATTGAAAAATCAATTAAAGTAATCCATCACATCAATATTTTTTTTTAAAAGACATTTCAAAATAAGCAGAAAAATGTTTGAAAAATCCAACACCCATTCATAATAAAAACTTTCAGTTAACTAGGAACAGAAGGGAACTTTCTCAACTTGATAAAGACTATCCACAAAAACCCTAGAGCTAATGTCACATTTAATATTGAGAAACTTGAAGCTTTCACACTAAGATCAAGTACAAAGAATGGATATTCTCACTTAACACTCCTTTTCAGCACTGTATTGGAAGTCCTTGCTAATACAATTAAGGAACAACAACAAAAAAAAGGTATGCAGGTGGGAGAAGGAAGACATAAAACTGTCTTTTATCACAGATGATATAATCGTTTTTGTAAACAATCTGAAAGAACTGACAAAAATTTCTGGAACTAATAAGTGAATAAAGCAAGGCTACAGAAGGGGACTACAGAGGATGAGATGGTTGGATGGCATCACTGACACAATGGACATGAGTTTGAGCAAACTCTGGGAGATGGTGAAGGATAGGGAAACCTGGCATGCTGCAGTTCCTGTGTGCTTGAGTATGCTAAGTCGCTTCAGAACCTACGAACTGTAGCCCCCCAGGCTCCCCTCTGTCCATGGAATACACCAGTCAAGAATACTAGAGTGGGTAGCCATTCCCTTCTCCAGGGGATCTTCCCAACCCAGGGATCAAAGCCACATCTCTTGCAGCTCCTGGACAGCAGGCAGATTTTTTACCACTGAGCTGCAGGGAAACTCATGCTGCAGTTCATGGGATCGCAAAGAGTCAGACACTATTTAGCAACTGAACGGCAACAGGATACAAGGCTGATATACAAAAGTCAATTGCTTTCTTATATTCTAATGAACCAGTAGAATTAGAAATAAAAAAACACAATACTTAAATATAAATAAAATACTTAAGTATCTCAATCTAACACAATATGTAAGAAAACTTTAATGCATGAAATCATTAATGCATGAAATGCAAAATTTTAATGAATAAAATCAGTGGAAAATTAAATAGAATGAATGAAGAAATAGTCCATGTTCATAGATAGGAAAATTCAATAGCATCAAGGTATCAGTTTTCTGAAATTTATCTGTATATTCAATGCAATACCAATAAAAATCCCAGAAAGCTATTTTGTGAATATTGACAAACTGATTCTAAAGTTTATATGGAGAAGCAAAAGACCCAGAATAGTCAACCCAAGATTGAAGGACAAGAAAACATTTGGAGGACTGACCTACCCAATGTCAAGACTCACTATAAAGCTAAAGCAACCAAGAAGGGTTGGTATTGGTAAAAGAGTGGTTGGTAAAAGAAAACAGAAGAGAGTAGAGAACCAAGAAACAGACCCATACAAATATAGTCAACTGATCTTTGACAAAGAAGAAAAGGGAAAGCAATGGAGCAAAGATAGCCTTTTGTACAAATGATGCTGGAATTACTGGGCATATACATACCAAAAAAAAAAGAATCTAGACACAGTCCTTTCACCCTTCACAAAAATTAGCTCCAAATGGATCCTAAACTTAAATGTAAAACACAAAACTATAAAATTCTTAGAAAATAACATAGGAGAAAACCTAGAGGAACTTGGGTATAGTTCCTCTATTCTCAAGGAGAGCGATATATAGTGATCCCTTTTTAGATACACCACCAAAGACATGATCCATGAAATAAATAATTGATAAATCATGCTTCATTAAAATTAAAAACTTCTGCTCTTCAAAAGCTAGTATCAAGAGGATTAGAAATAAGCACAGACTTGGAGAAAATATTTGTAAAAGCTTCATCTGATAAAAGACTATTATCTAAAGTATACAAAGAACTCTTAAAACTCAAGAATGAGAAAACAAACAACCTGATCAAAAAGTAGGTCAAAGTCCTTAAAAGATACTTCATCAAAGAGTATATACACATGGCAACTAAGCACATGAAAGATGCTCCATATCTTATGCCATCAGTAAGTCAGTTCAGTCACTCAGCATGTCCGACTCTTTGCGACCCCATGAACCACAGCATGCCAGGCTTCCCTGTCCATCACCAACTCCCAGAGTTTACCCAAACTCATGTCCATTGAGTAGGTGATGCCATCTAACCATCTCATCCTCTGTCGTCCCCTTCTCCTCCCGCTCTCAGTCTTTCCCAACATCAAGGTCTTTTCAAATAAGTCAGCTCTTTGCATCAGGTGGCCAATATGGGAAATGCAAATTAAAACAATGAGATCTTGCTGCACACCTATTAGAATAGCCAAAATTCAAAGCATTGACAACACCAAGTCCTGGCAATAGGAAATTTTGACATTGCTGGCAGAAATGCTTAATGGTAAAATTTGGAAAACAGTTTGGCAGTTTCTCAAAACGATACATACTCTTACTATACAATCTAGCTAACACAGTCCTTGGTTTTTATCCAGAGGAGCTGAACACTTATACCCACACAGAACCTGTACGGATGTTTATCTTAACTTTATTCATAATTGTCACAACTTAAAAGCAAGTGAGATGTCCTTCAGTGGGTGAATAAATAAACTGTGGCACACCCAGACAGAAGATTATTATTCAGCACTGAAAAGAAATGAACTATCAAATTATGAAAGATCATGGCAGAAACTCAGGTATATTAGTAGTGAAAGAAGCCAATGTGAAAAGGCTTCGTAATTCAAACTATGTGACATTCTGGGAAAGATGAAACTGGAGAGAGTAAAAGGATCAGTGGTCTGTAGGGATGGGAGTAGTAAACATGAACAGGCAGAGCACAGAGAATTTTTAGGGCAGTGACAGCATTATTATCATGAATTAACATTATAATGACAGGTTGATTACATTATCATATATATGTCCAAACCATAGTATATACAACACCAAGTGTGAACCAAAGGTAAACTATGGATTTTGGGTGATTATGATGTGGAGAAGGAAATGGCAACCCACTCCAGTGTTCTTGCCTGGAGAATCCCAGGGACGGGGGAGCCTCGTGGGCTACCGTCTATGGGGTCGCACAGAGTCAGACATGACTGAAGAGACTTAGCAGCAGCATGATGTGGCAATGTACGTTCATCCTTGGTTAAAAAAAAAAAAAAATGTACCATTTTGGTGAATGATATTGGTAATGTGGGAAGCTATGCAAGTTGGGAGCAGGGGTTATGTGGAAAATCTCTATACCGCTCTCTCAATTTTACTGTAAATCCAAAAGTTTTCTAAATAATAAAGTGAAAAAATTGTAGGTTCTGGAAAGCAAGGTTGTAGAGTTTAAGAAAGATACTTAGAGATTGTGGTTGTTTTGTTTTCTTTTTTCCCCACCCCCAAGAAGCAGTATTACTTAAAACAGTTGAAAGAATCTCTTCAGTTTAAAAATAGAATCACTGAAAAGTTACTCTTTAACTAAGCTTTGTCTAAAAAATCATCATGCAAATCTCTCCTATTTGCTGATGTTATTTCCTTGACATTGACAACTTTGGTTGGTATGGCAAAAGAACGTCTTCATTTAGTTTATGCACATAATACACTTCTTAATCCAGCTTCATGCCTGTTCTCTGGAAGCAGTTTCCAATGACCACAACCAAGATCTTGAATGAGGAGTGAGTACAGAGAAGAAAAAAAATCTCTCTCTGAATCAAAAATGTCCATTTCTAAATGCTGTGACTCATCAACACTCAGTAAGTATCCTACTACAACCTCACTTGAGTTGCCTTAACAACCCTGGCATCTTTCCACATCGTTTCTTATTTTTCCATCCTTGTTCTGAAACTGATTAATGAATTAAAACAAGTCTAATATTTGTTCCCAGAATACCTCTCAATATTAATATAAATTTCTGTTTACTTGATATTAACACAAATTTCAGTCTACTTGAGAATACCTCTCAATATTAACAGAAATTTCATTTTCCTTGATCCCACTACTTGGATGGAATTGTGTTATTAAAGAGAAGCAAAATACCAAATGTATGAAAGGTGAAATAAGAAGCTTTACTTTTACCTTAAACTTTAACATAAGTTTTACATGAAAGGAAAATGGAAATTTTGATTTGGTTTATAAATATGTATCATATTAATGTATTCATGTCCACAGTATTTCCTATAATGTCTCACTGTATTGGGCTTCAATAAAATGTATTCATCTGTTTTAAAACTTAGATTTTCTCATAGACTGGAGAATGTTAAAGACATATTACAATGAGATTCAGTCAGAGTTCCCAATAATACCCACATTCTATCCTAGCTCAGCCACTCTTCCTATGAGAGCCTCTGGTGAGTAGTTAAGCATCAAGGAACATGGCCAGCAAAAGTACTTTCCTAGCTGGATGCTTGGCCCCTAACCCATATATAGAATATTCATAAGGAAGGCTACGGATGCCATGAGTTGCTGTTGCCCACAATCCACCTCAAAATAAGGAAAGCAGAAAAGCCTATTTTTTGTCTTTGTGTAGAGCCGGTGCTTGCATCTTGACTATTGATGCTGTGATGGGAAGAAAGCTTAGGGCAGAGCATGCTGGTCACTTCCGGGAGGAAGTAAGTACAGGAACAAGTGAGAGACACAGCCTCCAACCTAGGGAAAGGCTACTCAACTCTACTAGTGCCTGAGGATCTGAGAGACCAAAGACAGACTGAAGAAGGGAGCCAAAGAAAAAGTGAGATTTGCCTTCCCATATCCTAGGAAGAAAAATATACTCAAAGGAAACAAAGGGTGAGAGATGAAAGAGACACAGAAAGAAGTGTGGTTACAGCTAGTGTTTGCCCCAATAGATACCACATTAAAAAAAACTATATGGCCCAATTAATATTCTTGACTTTCACTGAGTCATAGCCACATTCTTCACAGGGAATGTGAGAATTTAGGCACTTTAATAAGAGAAACTACAGGTTTCAAGCTAAATTTGTCATGATATTTTACTCTCCAAGGTATTTTTATGTGTTATAAGATCTTGAAATCTTTTTATATAAAAACCTTTATTTATACAAACAATCCCCCTCTCCTAATTTTGAATAGAAAACTATCTTTAAAATCCTTCGTGTTTATTGACTTTTGTTTACAGCAGACAGCCCTTGAGGTCAGGAACCATATCTTGCTCCATCAACCAAGCAAACATGAATAAAGAATTATGAACCAGATGAGAATAAAGTTGACTGAAGTTGTCTGCCCTGCTTCATATAGCCAGCAAATCTTGACAAATCTAAAACTTAAAACAGATGAACAACTTGAATTCTTTCATTTTCATTTCTGCTGCACACCTGGCACTAGTTCCTGTTGTGTGAAAGTATAAATTATAACAGGGGTCTATTGCTTTGAGAATTGTCACATTACCCTTGAATATGAAGAAAACATGTGCTATATTGGAGTGTCGAATCAAAGAAGTCTGTAGTCCAGGACTGAACCTCAGTCTTTTCCCAGGAGTGAAACACTTCACCCAATATTTATCTACTGCCTGTTCTGCACCAGGCATTGCTGTAAGTGCAGGAGATTTTAAGACAAATTAACACTACCCTCATCAACTTTATAGAAGGGAGACAAATAGAAACCTAGGGCTGTAAATTCATCTCTCCTTAAAAGCCTTTTAAAACTTAAACCATGTATCTACATTAAATCTGATCTCTTCTCCTGGCACCAATCGTCACTTCCAAACTCCTGACCTGAAATCCTGGACCCCTTTTATGGTATATTTCATTCTCACACCCTCTGAATGTGCCTTTGATTAAAATATTTCAAGAACTTAGTAGCATGAAACCCTTTTTAAGATTATCACTATCCAAAAGCTATATGAGCTTTTCCAGTAGAAGTGGGCTTAATCCCAAGTCCCACTTTGAAGTGGCGCCTGGTGACACATGTCAGAAGTTAGCAAGGAAAAAGCCTTAAGTATGGCCCCCAAAGCATCAAATTCTTATAATTATACAAAAAATGTTCTCCATATTCACTAGGCAGCAGGATCATGAATATACAGATTACTGGACCCTAATCCCAGACAGTCCATCAATTGATCTGAGAGTGACTTCAGGCATTGTTTTTTTAATTAAAAAAAATTTTTTTTTAATCTCTAGGTGATTCTGGGCTTCCCTGGTGGCTCAGATGGTAAAGAATCTGCCTGCAGTGTAGGAGACTTGAGTTCAATCCCTGGGTTGGGAAGATCCCCTGGAGAAGGGGATGGCTACCCACTCCAGTATTCTTGCATAGAGAATTCCATGGACTGAGGAGCCTGGCGGACTACAGTCCATGGGGTCGCAAAGACTCGCACACGGCTGAGTGAGTAACACTAACACTATGGATTGTTAGGACTCAGGAGTGCAGGCAGAACTTGAGTGAAAGCAATTAACATGAAACCTCAAGCAGCTCCATGTTTCAAATCATTTAATACAAAGTATGTGCCAAGAACTACAAGGGTAAAAGATCCTTGTCAACTATAACGAGAGGGTTTGAAAAACAAATGACTGCAACATCTGACAAATGAGTTAAGTTTTAGAATATAGTTTTAGAATAGTTTTGATTTAGATATAAATCAAAAACAATATATAGGTAGAATCACCCCTGAACATCCCTGAGAAAAATGCCACTGTCTATCAAGACAATTCTCTAGTGTTGGAATACACAACTGTTTCTTTGGTTGAATCAAGCTCAGGTCGGTGAGCTTCTACTATGATAAGCACTGTAGAAATAAAATAATTCAGTAAAAAGCAAAACAGAAAAAAACCCAAATATAAAACAAAGACAGTTAAGGGAGGCCCAGGAGGTGGGTTGGGTGTTTTTATGGGCGACTGAGAGGCATTCTAACACTCCATGACTGACCAACTTATTGACTTATAGACACTCTTTCATGAAAGAATAGCCATCTGAAATGTTGTCACCCACTTGAAACAAGATTTGGGTAGAAACGTGTGACTTTTCTCACCTCACTTGTTAAGTCATGAAAGCGCCTTCTCAGTTATTCTTAGAAAGAAAAATATATTTTGGCAACCATATAGCGTTTAGGAAATGGGACTGTTTCTTCTGAACACCCCTATTAGCAAGGGTATTCTATTATTATAACATGCTGAGGTATCTATTTCGGGAGTTCTGGGTTGGGGGCAGGGGTTGTTTGGGTTTGGTTTGGCTTGGGGTTTTTGAGGAGGGAAAGAGAGGAAGTGACTGGACAGTAAAACACTGCTTCATGACAGAAACAGATCCCTGGGCTTTAATTAGGAAGCAGTGTAGTGTCTGTTCAGCTGAGCAGTAAATCAGCGTTCTGTGGGTCTGGCTGACTTTAACAACTGAAGTTCAGCTTTCCTACATTGGGGAGAAGTTGACCGTTCATGCTCATATTAACTGTGGGCTTAACTGCAGAGTACAGTTTGGCCTTCCAATCACGCCCCACCCTATTTCTACCAGCAAATGCAGAAAAAAGAGAGCCAGCTACACTCCCACAGAGGCTGGGAAAGGCTCTGTATCACTTTCAGGCTTAATAATTCTCTTTTTATGCACATCATTTTGATTCAAGTTGAGGGGCAGTGGAGAAGGGGCTACCAAGGATGAGATGGTTGGATGGCATCACCAACTCAACAGACATGAGATTGGGCAAACTCTGGGAGATAGTGAAGGACAGAGAAGACTGGTGTGCTGCAGTCCATGGGGTCGCAAAGAGTGGGATGCGACTGAGTGACTGAAAAGCAACAGTGGATTAGCAGTGTTGGCTTGAGTAAGGGAAAAAGCCTAAGAGTCCATCGTTTGCCGAGTGTCAGATGTGTACACGACATCTCACTAGGTATCAGGGAATTAACAAATATCCTCACTTCTTCTACCAGGCTCTTCAAAGGACATGTTAAGTTTTACATAGAAGCTACACATTAGTTCAAGATAAAGCCACACAGATTCCAAACTTCTCATCATTCCTTAGGGTGCTTAAAAATCCCCCCAATCTATTTTTTGTCTCTTTTCAGAATAAAAGTTAGATATTTTTTTTTAACCTACGAAAATTTCATGCTGTACAGATTTTAAATTTGTAGTTACCAACCCACATATTTCTAAGAATGTTATGAAGTTTTAGTCACGAAGCAAAAGGTATAATACATCGTCTTATAAATAACAATAATCTGGTAACTTAAAAAAATAAATCAGGCATCAGTGAAAAATGTCTGTCCTTGACCATGCTTCCTAGCTCCAAAGCATACCCCAAGAAATTATTGGGGATAATATATTAAAACCACCAAGCCAATCAATGCTGAGGAAAAGAAGCTGGAGTGTGAATTTTTAAAATTCAGTGTCCATAGAGTTTTGAGTTTCTGTTTGTTTGTTTTTAGTTTTTTTTTTTTTCATGTGGACCATTTTTAAAGTCTTTAAATTTGTCACAGTATTGCTGCTGTTTTATGTTTTGGTTTTTTGGCCACAAGGCATGTGGGATTTTAGTTCCCAGATCAGAAGGTAAAGTCTTAACCACTAGACTGACAGGGAAGCCCCGAGTAAGGTTTGAATTTTAATGGACACATGCATTCCCTTTAAAGATTCTCCCAGGAAGTCACTACTGTGTTGTTTGCAGAAAGAGCCCCCATCTTAGCTCCATGTCATACTGGCTTTATAACCACCGGCAGGTTACTTGGCCTCTCTGATCATCTGTTTTCATTTCTTTAAGCCTGGATATAACAACACCCATCTACAAGTGTGACTGTTCAGAGTAAATGAGATAAAATGAATGTCAGTGTTTATCACAGAACCTGACTCATAGTAGATGCTCAATAAATTTGATATTTTCCCCATAATAGCATGACTAAGAAAGAAAAGCAAATAAAAATGAAATAATTTAATTAATTTGGAGTCCTATTTTAAGTATTTGAGAAATTGTAATACTTACCATCAGGACAATTAAGACATGGCTTTTAGAGAAACTTAGATTTAAATCCTAACTCATCCCCTCAGGACTCTTGTGATTTAAAGTTTTTAGGCATGGGCTCCTCATTTATAAAAATAGGACTAACATAGAGATACTGTGAGCATTTCCAGGAGAAACAATATGAAGTTGTTAGTATAAGCTCTGGGGCAAGATGAGCCCTTGGTTTGCAGTAGTTGTTATTCCTATCTCATTATTATCATTATTATTCATTAGAAAGATTCCTCAGAAAATATCAGGGCACTTGAACATTCACTTTTAGGCAGACTTTTCTGACACAAGGCCCATAAGTTTGCAAAAGGTCAGATTGCATGATCTTGGCCTTCTTGCAGAATGCCTTTATTAGCCTCGAAAGTAACCTCTAAACTGTTTTCCAGATTGCTGGAGGCTAGCCACATAATATTTGGCTTCCAAGTCCTGGAATGATTGCCATCTTTGCAGAGGGCTCCAGCCAGCCGAATTGGAGACCTGGCACACTCCTTACAAAGTAAGCAAACCCTTTGAGTAAGAAGGTGGACATGCAGTTAACTCATTTGGTTTAAAATACAGAGAAGTGCTTGTGTCCTCAATAACCATTCAATCCTGAGAAAAGGGGGGCCTGGTATACTCTTAAAGAGATCAAAATATGTATAGATTCAACTTAGTTTTTCAGGGTAATAAAAGAAAGATTTGTGTGCAATATGCAAATCAGGTGACAGCTATGCAAATCATAAGCCAAGTCTTTCTTGAATTAGAAACAATAAAGAATTGGCTCCACCAGTTACTTCCAAACAAGAAAGGAGTGGAAGCGTAGCCCTCATCTGATTCCACACAACTAAAATATCCAGACGTATGGAGGAGAGAAAAGACCCTGATGCTGGGAAAGATGGAGGGCAGGAGGAGAAGGGGGCGCCAGAGGATGAGGTTGTTGGGTGCCATCACCGACTCAGTGAACATGAATTTGAGCAAACTCCAGGAGATATTTGGCATGCTGCAGTCCAAGGGGTTGCAAAGAATTGGACAGGACTTAGGGACTGAACAACAACCATAGAGGGGAGAGGAGGCAGGAAGGGAATCTGAGCAGTGCAGCTATTTCAGACCCTTAGAAACAAAGTGTGCGGTGAGAAGGAATTGGGAGTTTCTGCCCCATACCCTGACCTTGTGACCCGCAGCATGTGTTGTCAAGAGTTAGTGGTAACAACATTCTCAAAATGACTCTAATCTCAGAGGATTCTGAACTTGACTGGTTCAGACTGGTTTTAGGGTGTTAAGAAAGATCATTAACTGAGCATCTCTAATTCATTGAAAGACAGTCATATTTATAAAACCTATTTCTTCTTTGTTTAGAAAGTTTTATCCACCCTTGAAGATTTACTTTTACAAATATTTCCTGTGCCAGGCCCCAGGACATAGGCATATCAGCTCCAAAAGACTTGGAGCTCACAGCAGCCTCCTTGTAGGGCTATAGGTCACAAAGATAACAAGTGGCAGAGGCTGAGAAGAGGGGGAGTTGTGAAGATCTGTCTTTCTATTAATAATAGGGAACAACAAATCTAACTCCATATTGGATTGGTGTCTTTACTTTTTAATCTAACCTTTATATTCTATTGCTTTTGCTACAAGTTAATCACTAAAGAAATGTTGCCTATAATGGCCCATCACTGGGAACCCTGCCTCCTGTCTCTGAATTAGTTAAGCTAAAATGCCTTTGTTCAGCTAATAGGAAAGACCCTGACCAGGCTCACTTACGAATGCCTGCACGAAGAAAGAAATTAACATACCCCCTCCGAATGTATCACCTTTTTTACTTTGCCTCCCTACTTCCCCCATATCATGTTCTATAAAAGAAACTAGTACTGAAACTCAATGACTCAAGTATGGTTCCTTGAGTCATTAGACCACCTTCTTGGTCTTCTGGCTTTCCGAATAAAATCACTCACTATTCCTTACCCCAACAACTTGTCTCTCTCGGTTTACTGGCCTGTCATGGGATGAGAAGTACAAGGTTGGACTCAGTAACATGTTGACCACAAAACTATGTTTCTTCTCTAGAAAGAGTGAAGTCACTCAGTCATGTTCAACTCTGCAACCCCATGGACTGTAGCCTGTCAGGTTCCGAATACTGGAGTGGATTGCCATTTCCTTCACCAGGGGATCTTCCTGACCCAGGGATGGAACCTGGGTCTCTCAAACTGTGGGCAGATTCTTCACCATCTGAGCTACCAGGGAAGCCCCACAAATCTATGTTTCTTCTCTAGAGATTAATGAAAAACTGAAAAAAATTTAATGTTGAAGCTCCATCCTGAAGGAGGAGAGTATAACCATGTGACACCAAACAAGTTAGAGAAAATAAACAGAATACTTGGCGGGGGGGCACTGAAAGAAAGGAAAAGTTGCATCTGCTTGGAGAAATTTCATGGAAGAGGTGTCATTCAAGAGGGTTACAATTTGTTATTGCTGTTTTTCAGTCACTAAGTTGTGTCCAACTCTTTGCAACTCCATACACTGCAGTACGCCAGGCTCCCCTATCCTTTACTATCTCCCAGAGTTTGCTCAAACTCATGTCCATTGAGTTAGTGATGCCATCCAACCATCTTGTCCTCTGTTGCCTCGTTGTCCACTTCCCCTTAACTTTTCCCAGCATCAGGGTCTTCTCCAATGAGTTGGTTCTTCCCATCAGGTGGCCAAAATATTGGAGCTTCAGCTTCAACATCAGTCCTTCCAATGAATATTCAGGGTTGATTTCCTTTAGGATTGACTGGTTTGATCTCCTTGCAGTCCAAAGGACTCTCAAGAGTGTTCTCCAACACCACAGTTCAAAAGCATCAATTCTTCAGTTCTCAGCCTTCTTTAGGTTCCAACTATCACATTCATTTGTGAATACTGGAAAAGCCATAGCTTTGACTAGACAGACCTTTGTTGACAAAGTGACATCTCTGTCTTTTAATATACTGTCTACAGTTACAGGAGGGAAAAACATGCAGGGAGGATCAAAAATAGCATTTTGTAGAGTTAGCCTAGAAGGTAAGTTCCATAATGACGACTGAACACATACTGTACTAGCTAATTCTGTTGTTTTTTTTTTTTTTAATGGGCTTCCCTTGTGGTTCAGCTGGTAAAGAATCTGCCTGCAATGCAGGGGACCTGGGTTTGATCCCTCGGTTGGGAAGACTCCTTGGAGAAGGGAAAAACTACCCACTCCAGTATTCTGACCTGGAGAATTCCATGGACTGTATAGGCCATGGGGTCACAAAAAGCCAGACATGACTGAATGGCTTTCACTTTAAAAAAAAATTTTTTTTTATATATATTTCTTAATTAGTTGTCAGAGAATATAGTCTAAATGATTTCAAGATTCTTAGATTTATTTTTATTTTTTAGCATTTTTATTGAGGTGAAGTTGACTTATACATTATATGTTTCAACTTCAGGTGTACAACATAATGATTTGATATATATATTATGTATATAGGGAAATGATCACTAAAATTAGTCTGGTTAACATCTGTCACCACACATAGTTACAAAATTTTCTTTTTCTTGTGATGATAACTTTTAAGATTTACTCTCTTAGTGACTTTCAAATTTGCAGTATACTAATTCTGTTGGTGATGAAGAGTTGTAGTACTTTAGAAAAAGAAGCAATAGATAAGAATTGTTTTAAGAGGATTCATCTGGATCTGTATGTAAGAATGACCAGGTTGCAGGAGACAAAAGGATGGAAAACCCATCAGAAATCCTAGTAAAATTCTGAATGAGGATGGGGGAGGGGGCTAGTGGGGACAGAGTAATGGGGGATGGGGGCAAAGAAGGAAGGACCTGCCAGGACTGTCTGCCTTCACCAATCTTTTTAACACAGAGCACAGTGCCTGGTACTAAATTGGTTCTCATGTGGAGCGATGGAAGCCAAGGAGGGAAATAGAGAATGAGGGAAGGAAGGAAGAGGGCTGGAGAGCAGGCAAGTATTGGAGACACTGCACATGAAGATTTGAGGAACTCAGTATTGAGTATTTTCAATTTGCAAATGTCAATCCCCCAAAAAGGTGCATGTAAAACTGGTTAAATCCAAATGCAATCTGTTGTCTAGCTCACTATATTCTGCTAATGTCAGTTTTTGATACCATACCACCCTAAAGATGCTAACATTGGAGAAAACTGGATGAAGGAAACATGGGACTTCTCTACATTTTTTGACATCTCCCTATAAGTCTATATCAGTTCACATTAAAAAGCTTTCTAAAAAATTGATAGAAGTTATAAAACACACCCATCCCCTCACCTAACAGACAGCTGTCCTTGCACATGATATCTCTGGCAGCTCACCAGGCTGAATTAGAACAGTGTGACCTGCAGGGTGAGACAGCCTCAGTTAGGGATCCCAGTCTCAGGGACATACCCCTGAATCTCTGGCATTCCTCAAAAAGCCTTTATTTCCCTAATCTCCTAAAAGAGCTGTTATTTTTTCTGATTGTATCAAGGTTCACAAGTTTTCCATTTCATAACCTTCCCTATTCTGAGACCCAGTGCATCAAAAGAGCTAAAAATGTTATCTTTATGTTCACATTTTCTATTAAATTTCCTGCATCTGAGGGTTGTTCAAATGAATTTACATTATCCTCTAAATGTTCTATAAGTCTTTATTCTTCCCCAATTTTATATCTATGTGATACTCTCAGCCACCTACTTTGCACACAAAACCCACTTTTCTGTAACACTCTTAAAATGTTATACATTTTTTCATACTACCTCCTATTTTTAAGATTTCCTGATTATATGATGAAACAAGCATATCACACAAAATGCTTAGAACAGTGCTTGTGTCAAAATGAGAAGTTAGTAAATTTTAGATGATATGATCAGTAAGTTTTATTTGCCATCCCCTTCTTCCACTTAATGCCTTTTAGAAGTGTGATTTTTTTTTTAAAAACTCTTTAGCTTATACTTCTAGTTTTTATTTTTGGTATTATTTAATATTTTGTTTTATTTTAAATCTAGCAAAAGGGAAACATGCAAAGTTAGAAAACACCGGGAAACAGAAACTACAAAAGCAATCTCCCATATTCAAAACTTGTTTAAAAAAAATTATTTTAAAAGTTCTCCAATCTTCATTGACTATTGCCTCTAGATAACGTCCCAAATGATGTGGCATCTCTTACAAATCTATGATCTATTGGTCTATAGTCCAGCAATTATTCTAACTTAGAATGCATTAGCTTAAACAAAGAAACAGAAAGTTGGGTCATCCTATTGGAAAACCAGGCCTTCCATTTTTATTTCAGGCATTCAAGCTTTTCTGGGTAGGGTTTACATTTACTGTAGAGGTAAAGGTAGCTCAGCTGGTAAAGCATCCTCCTGGAATGCAGGAGACCCTGGTTCAATTCCTGGGCCAGGAAGAACCCCTGGAGAAGGGATAGGCTACTCACTCCAGTATTCTCCATGAGGCTGCAAAGAGTCGGACACGACTGATCAACTAAACATAAAGAACTCTCATTTTCTTGGACCTCTTCTAGGGAGGGGACCACTCATTGGAAGGGTGAGATCAGTCTCAAAGTTAATTGGAAAGAGGTGTCTCTCTCCTAACAGAAACAAGAACTTAGATAGACTATCGAAGTGAACTGTAGGGAGGGGACCTTTCCTGGATTTCTCCATGCAGGTATCAACATATGGGTGGGAGTTCCCAGGTAAAGGCTGTGAGGATGGCACCTCCAGATAGAGAGAGGCTAGGAGATGAGCACCAGAGAAACTGTGCCAATCCTGCCATGGATAAAGGAGGCTGGTGGACTATACAGTCCATGGGTCACAAAGAATCATACATGACTAAACTATGTTGGGAACACCTTGTTTAACCTTAATTACTGCCTTTGAGACCTGGTCTCCAAATACACAGCCTTCCCATGTGGCTCTAGTGGTAAAGAACCTGTCTGCTGATGCAGGAGACATAAGAGATGCAGGTTCAATACTAGGGTTGAGAAGATCCCCTGGAGGAGAGCATGGCGATCACTCTGGTATTCTTGCCTGGAGGATTCCATGGAGTCTGGCAGGCTATAGTCCACTGAGTCTCAGAGAGTCGGACACAACTGAAGTGACTTAGCACTCCAAATACAGCCATATTGGGAGTTAGAGCTTCAACATATGAATTTTGGGAAGGAGCAGCACAAACATTCAGTTCATAAAAACATCTTAAGACAGAGTGCAGAGCAGATCATCTGGAAGCCATCACCTAGACATCATGACACCTTCATGGTCATATACAAGTAAGAAGGATCACCTCTCTGCAGTCCTCTTAGTATACTTGTTTCTGTTGCAAAAGACACAGATGCATAGGATCTGAAAGTTATTCTTTTAAAAACATGCAGCATTTAACCGTTATCTGTAAACTTCTCTGGTAGCTCGGCTGGTAAAGAATCTGCCTGCAATGCAGGAGACCCTGCTTCGATTCCTGGGTTGGGAAGATCCCCTGGAGAAGGGAACGGCTACCCATACCAGTATTCTGGCCTGGAGAATCCCATGGACTATCCATGGGATCACAAAGAGTCAGACACAACTAAGCAGCTTTCACTTTCTTTTTTCTTTTGTAAACTTCTGGATTTCTTTCTTTCCTTTTTCCCTTGGTACATATAAAGGCTGCTCTGAGTGTTCTTTAACTACATTCAGATTTGGGACAGAGATCTGACCAATAGAGCACTGGCTTCCTGGAGTTATCATGTAGAGTCACTACTAGGCGGAAGGTGATAATTAAGGGTCCAAGTCAAGGCTGCTATGTCTGCCTTTTGGGGCATCTCTTTTCAGATCAGATTCTGAAGATTCCGAATTTATTAATTTAATAAATCAGGAAGCATTCTCTTCCACAGTCCCCCACTTTTCTACTATCGTGTCTAATTTATTTTCCTTGTACTCTGTTTGCCAGAATATCCTGGTCATGATTCTTGAATGCTGATTGTTATGGGTCGAATTGTGGTCCCACACAAAAAAGTCTTAACCTTTAATATCTGAGAATTCAACCTTATTTGGAGATAAAATTTTTACAGAGGTAATCAAGTTAAAATGAGGTCAAGTTAAAACTAGCAGTGGTTATGAAAATATCCACATTTTATGGGATTAGTTTAACAGATGACTATACTGGGGCCATTTAGGTAAAAAATTGAGACCTTGTGAGTAGAAATTAAATAATTGAAATCTCTATTTCCTTTCTCCCAGTCAAGCTCTCTTTTAGGTTAAACATGTATTATTTTGAAATAATTATAAATTCACAAAAATATTGCAGAGAGAGCTTATATGACCATCAGCTAACTTCCTCCAGTGGTGGAAATTGGATTAGAGAGGACCCTAATTCAAAATGATTGGTGTCCTTATAAAAAGGGGAGTTTTAGACACAGAGAAATACATACAAAGGAAAAATGACATGAAGACACCCATAGGGAGAACATCAGGTGAAGATCAGAGTTATGATGCATAAGCTAAGGAATTACCAGAAGTTAGGCAAGGAGACAGTAACTTTCTATTGTTTTCTGTTGTTTAAGCCACCTCAGTTCAGTTCAGTTCAGTTCAGTCACTCAGTCGTGTCCGACTCTCTGCAACCCCGTGAATTGCAGCACGCTAGGCCTCCCTGTCCATCACCAACTCCCGGAGTTCACCCAAACTCATGTCTAACGAGTCAGTGGTGCCATCCAGCCATCTCATCCTCTGTCGTCCCCTTCTCCTTCTGCCCCCAATCCCTCCCAGCATCAGAGTCTTTTCCAATGAGTCAACTCTTCACATGAGGTAGCCAAAGTATTGGAGTTTCAGCTTCAGCATCAGTCCTTCCAAAGAACACCCAGGGCTGATCTCCTTTAGAATGGACTGATTGGATCTCCTTGCAGTCCAAGGGACTCTCAAGAGTCTTCTCCAACACCGCAGTTCAAAAGCATCAATTCTTAATTGCTCAGCTTTCTTCACAGTCCAACTCTCACATCCATACATGACCACTGCAAAAACCATAGCTTTGACTAGATGGACCTTTGTTGGCAAAGTAATATCTCTGCTTTTGAATATGCTATCTAGGTTGGTCATAATTTTCCTTCCAAGGAGTAAGCATCTTTTAATTTCATGGCTGCAATCACCATCTGCAGTGATTTTGGAGCCCCCCAAAATGAAGTCTGACAGTGTTTCCACTGTTTCCCCATCTATTTCCCATGAAGTGATGGGACCAGATGCCATAATCTTCGTTTTCTGAATGTTGAGCTTTAAGCCAACTTTTTCACTCTCCTCTTTCCCCTTCATCAAGAGGCTTTTTAGTTCCTCTTCACTTTCTGCCATAAGGGTGGTGTCATCTGCATATCTGAGGTTATTGATATTTCTCCCGGCAATCTTGATTCCAACTTGTGCTTCTTCTAGCCCAGCATTTCTCATGATGTACTCTGCATAGAAGTTAAATAAGCAGTGTGACAGTATACAGCCTTGACGTACTCCTTTTCCTATTTGGAACCAGTCTGTTGTTCCATGTCTAGTTCTAACTGTTGCTTCCTGACCTGCATACAGGTTTCTCAAGAGGCAGATCAGGTGGTCTGGTATTCCCACCTCTTTCAGAATTTTCCACAGTTTACTGTGATCCGCACAGTCAAAGGCTTTGGCATAGTCAATAAAGCAGAAATATATGATTTTCTGGAACTCTCTTGCTTTGTCCATGATCCAGTGGATATTGGCAATTTGATCTCTGATTCCTCTGCCTTTTCTAAAACCAGCATGAACATCTGGAAGTTCACGGTTCATGTATTGCTGAAGCCTGGCTTGGAGAATTTTGAGCATTACTTTAGTGGTAATTAATTGCAGCATCCTCAGAAATAAATGGATGAAATGAGTTAAGTCGGGTTCTCATTGGCATTAGATTAAACACAGCTTACTTTACTCCTTTCAGTATCAGTCACTGATAACCGGGGACCTTTCTGTTGATTGGATCAAAGAACTATATGCCTCAAAGGGGGAAGACTGAAAAGGACCAGATGGGCATTTCAGAGAAAGTCTGCCCCCAAAGATACTGACTGCAAGGGAGTAAGGGATGGTGGAAAGGGAATATTATAGAAATGGAGAATCGATCAGGGTTGCCAGCATTTCTAGAAGGAAGGAAAGGTATGACTAGACAGAGGTAACACTAGGAGTTCCCTAGCATAACAAAGCAATACTGTACCTTGATTGCTGTGGTGGTTATACAAATCTGTATATGGAATAAAATGTCATATACGTTATGCAACGTACATGGTTATACAAATCTGTACATGGAATAAAATGTCATATACGTTATGCAACGTACATGGTTATACAAATCTGTACATGGAATAAAATGTCATCTACGTTATGCAACGTACATGGTTATACAAATCTGTACATGGAATAAAATGTCATATACGTTATGCAACGTATTTGGTTATACAAATCTGTATATGGAATAAAATGTCATATACGTACACCTCCCCAAGAAAATAATGATTACATTCCAAGGTTGGTGAAATATCAGTAACATCTGTAGTCTAGTTAGTTGTATTGTTCTAATGTCAGTTTCCTGGTTTTGCTAATGTATTGTGTGTTTTCATTTTTTTATTAAAGTTTTGTATGTGGATAATTTTTTAAAGTCTTTACTGAATTTGTTACAATATTGTTTTTATTTTATGTTTTGGTTTTTTGACCACAAGCCATGTACGATCTTAACTCCATAACCAGTGATCAAACCTGCACCTCCTGCATTGGAAGGCAAAATCCTAGTGACTGGACCTCCAGGGAAGTCCCTTGATAATATATGGTTACTATGTAAGATGCTAGTTACCATCAGAGAAGACTGGTTAATGGGTACACATTTGTACTATTTCTGCAACTTTTGGGGGGTAAATTTGTAATTATTTCAAAACAATAAATGTTTAACCAAAAAGAGTACCTGGCTGGCAGATAGGAGATAGAGATTTCAGTTCTTTAATTTTTACCCACATGGTCTCAACCTCGATGGCCCCAGTATAATCTGTTAAACTAATCTCATAAAATGTGAATATTTTCATAATCACAACTAGTTTTAAAGATTAGATTTCAAGGGCAACAATAGCAAAATTTTAAGCATGTACCGTTGAACTTAGTAGAACTTCAGCTTTTAGTCTAGTATTTATTCCACCCTCTCTCATACTTTCTGCTCTAATTGAACTCTGTTAAACACTTAAAAATAACACACAAATGGAACCCCTCTGGACTGTAACACAAGTGGACTTCAAAGCAACATCGTGAGTCACCAGTTGGCAGCTGGCTATCATTGCAGTTATCAAGTTCGGATTATCTCTAATCCTGTACCAGCCTTAGTTTTACTTTTTGAAAAATGAAATAATTGATTCTAATAAGTGATCCAAGACTTATCATTAGTGTCTTTTTAATTTCTCCCTGGTGTTTCTTTTGAGCTCTAATCAGATCCGGGTCTCTTTAGTACAGTTTTCAGGCAATATTCATATATTCTATTTTCAAGATTTATTTTTAAAATGATGGTACTTGAGATGCGTGGTAACTGAATAAACAAGCTACAGAACAGGATTATGGATAGGCTCATTTCTGTATGAAATGCATGTGCGTGGGTACAGGCACATTACATTTATTTTAACATATGCACAGAAAGAATCTGGACAAATAGACTCCAATCTGTTAACAGTGGTTATCTCTGAAGGACTGAGGTTACAAAAAGGTGCATTTTTAAGGAATGTGTTTCCATAATATTTAATCAGTAAAGATCAGTTTATGTTTGATTTGTTGGCCCAATGATATTGGCCAGCAAGATGCATATATTAATCTCATTCCTAGCTACGTCACTACACATGGGCACATGCACTCACACAGAGTATATATTAGCAAATCACTCACCCTCAGGAATGATGCAGAGGAAACCTTAGATTATATGGAAGAATCACAGGCCTTTTCATTCTTGCCTCTTACTTTTTAATCCAGCCTATTCTAGCCATACATCTCAACAGTTCTGGTCCATTATACTCTGTGCCTAATGCTTTGATTCCTTCTCTGTCTGCTTCTGAACACTTAGGGTTGTAATATTGACCTCCATCTCACCTCTGATCCTAAAACTTGGTGCTTATGAGTGGTCTGTTGTGTTTGAAACTTAGCATGGTTTACTCCTTCATGGAAAGTTTGTGGCAATGCTCTCCACCTGGATCCAGCCTTGGAAAAGATTGCATGCCTCAGCCCATCTATTCTGCCAGTGATGGCTGGAGTAAAAGATGCCTATTAGGGTGGGTAAATAGTGAGGAAGGAAGAGGGGGTCTCAGTGCTGGCAGCCTGACACACACACAGGAGGGACTGAAAATGCTTGCTTTTGCATAGAGCATCACCCAAACATAATGACATCATTTGTGTAAAAAAAAATTGCGAACATAAAGAAGAAAAAACAAGAGGTCACTGCTGATGTGGCTTTTGTACATCTAAGTTCAATACAAATGTACATATTTAAGTAAAAGAATTAAGAGAGAGCTAGAGTTCTGCATGAGCAAAGGACAGGGGAAGACAACATACACAATACGTCACTGACATCCCAAAGGGGAGAGGAGGAAGTACGGACACAGAGTGGGTGCTACTTCTCAGATTAAAGCATGGTGGAAGAGAGGGATTGCATCCTGATGGGGGCCCACAAGTATCAGGGGAGTCTTTAAAGACTGTGTCCTGCCGAGAAGTTGGTTCTTTGGGGACCACTGACTCAAGACAGTCTGAGCTCCCTTCTACTGATCACCTTCCCAGCCTACATACAGAATTGAGCCAAAAGCCAAGACACAATCATGAAGAAAAGCCATAGCCCTTACCTTTTGTGGGAGAAGGAAGGATCAGTTCACAAATTATCAGCAGTATTGTGGTGAGGGGACCACAGTTCTGAAAGCTTTATGGGTGATAACTTTGAACTCTGATGAACATTAGACCTTTTCAGCTGAAGAATGTGTCTTACACAGAAGTTTACACAGTCTCAGGGAGTTCACAACCCCAGCTTAAGAACTTTTTAAAAGCTAAATTTCCTTGCAAAAGGTTAAAACCAATGGAAAAACAGGAAGTTCTTAGTGTGGAATTTAGAATACTTAAGCAAAATATGGAGGAAATGAAAATAGGAAAACTAATAACAAAATGAAAGCCAAGATGAATAGGCTTTGTAAAATAGCAAAATCTCTTTGGACCAGACTTTAAACAGAAAAGTCATCTAGTAAAGCTTAATGTTTCCTCAAAGGAACAATAGAAAAGCCACAAGGGTTGAAATAAATAGAGAAGGAGCAAGAAGAAGCCGAGTTGACTATGCAAACACTCAAATTACAAATTAAAATCACAAAAAGAAACTTGGCCAGCTTACCCAAGAGAGCACAAAGAGATAGCAGGTAATTGGGCTAAAATCAAAAAATAAAAGACAGAAATGAGATGCAAATTGCAAGATGCAAACAAAGACATGTACAAAGTGTTTTAAACATAAAGCGCAGGAGACAATTACAAGGATGTTGGTCTTCAAATGACTTCTTTAAAAGATTTTTTAATCTCTTAACAACTTACAACTGTACAGGAATTTAGTTTGCAAAGTTTTTAGAAGTCAATAGTAATAGTAATAGTAATGTTAAGAATAGTAATAATCATAAAATCACCAGTGTGTCATAGGTATGAAACATAAGTTCCAGATATGAAATCTTGTTTCCATTCATTTACTCCCTCAACAATAATTTTCAGATCATATTAGTGGAGATCTTAAATTAGTAAATCCACATAAAGCACTTAATATAACTATTAGTACTGGTATTACTATTGGTTTCCCAAGTGGTGCTAGTAGTAAAGAACCAGCCTGGCTGGGTCGGGAAGTTCCCCTGGAGGAGGGCATGGCAACCCACTCTAGTATTCTTGCCTGGAGAATCCCATAGACAGAGGAGCCTGGTGGGCTACTGTTCATATGGTTGCAAAGAGTCAGAAATGACTGAAGTGACTGAGCACACAGCACATTATTATTGTTATCAATGTTTCTGCTTGCTTAGCAACCATTCACCCTTTTGTGATTCAAGAATCTCTTTTCTCTCTTTGTGAACCATCCTCACCCTACTCTGAATCTTTATGAGTTGAATGGGGTTGACTTCTGCTCCTAGGTTCTGAAAGGTCTCCTGACTCCAAGTAAGGCAGACTGCCTCAATCCTCAGTTATGGTTGTGAACCCATGAATGGCACTTGACCCAAGCAGACCCATGAAAACCCTAGCTGTGATATTTGCTGAAATGATCTCTTTTTAAGACATGGAGTACTGAGAATCAGATAAGCCTGAAACAATCAGAGTCATCTTGGCCCCTACAAAGGCAGAACATGACTAAGAGTAAAAGCAACCAAAAGAGAAGCTGGAGGACAAAGTTTGAGTCCAGAGACATGGCTAGGATGAAACCACCCATTTCTAGTTCTAGATTCACCGGTTACATGATCCACTGATGCCTTTTCTTGAATAGGTTGGTGTGAATTGCATTTCTATAGCTTGCAACCCAGAGTACTGGCCAGAATAAGTGCTTACATGTACACCATATGTGCTGGAGAAATGTCAGAGTCTAAGCTAGAAGAGGGCTCCATCTTCATGGAGCCTGGAATCTACTGAGGAAGTCTGGTATGAATAATTCATTCTGATGCATTGAGAGTTATAAAGAAGGAGTGCAGGTGTCCAATAACAGAGTTTAATAATAGGTGCACCTCACCTGGCCTGAGAGATTGGAGAAGAATTCCCCAGTGATGAGACACTTATTCTAAGATATGAAGGATGAAAAGGAGTTCACCTGATTTAAACAGATTACATTGAAGAGACAAAATTCTTGTATATATGCCAAATCCTTGAACAAAATTTTTACTCCATATATGATATAGAAGGAAACTTTGACTAATAGGGTGGATAATATCAGAAAGGCAAAGACAAAAATATACACTACTATGTATAAAATACATAACTAGTGAAAACTGACTGTATAGCACAGGGAATTCTACTCAATGCTGTGTGGTGACCTAAATAGGAAGGAAATTCAAGGAAGAGGGATATACATATACATGTAACTAATACATTTTGCAGTACAGCAGAAAGGAACACAGCATTGTATAATAAAGTGACTATACTCCAATAAAAAAAATTTTAAAAAGAAATGCAAAGTCAAGGATACACATTATGTAGAAATCAAGCTATTTATAGATTAAAATATGTGAGATATATTCATTTATATATTATATATATATATATAAAAAAATGAGAAATTATACACAAGGAGACTGCTAAGGAAGTGTACAAGGAATTATGAATACCTGGTGCTGAAGATCATTCACTCTGGGAAAACAAAGTATTGGGGCAGTTTAGATAGAGCAACTGTATTATGCTGAAGTCTGGAAAATTCCATGGACAGAGGAGCTCGGCAGGCTGCAGTCCATGGGGTTGCAAAGAGTCAGACACGACTGAGAGACTAACACTATTAGGTTGAAGGGTTGAGGCGTTAGGAGTTCTGAGGACTGAAAATTACTTCTGTGATCTTAGAAAAGTCATGCAAATTTAAGACCTCATTTTTTTTCAGCTTAAAGAATACAGAGAGCTAATTAAAGGTCTCTAAGAAATTTTGCACTAATCAAATTCTATGATGGGTCTCCAACCCAGTGCTTCAAAGGTTAATTCTGACATGTTAAAGCATGATTCAGACATCTACCAAGGGTCACGTTCCTGAGTTCATATTTCAGCAGGGCCTTTGTATTAATTATTCTTTGCTTGTAGGATTGCAACCTACCTCAAGAACTTGACTTTAAAAGAAAGATAGAAGCTATAACCCATGTTTCACGTCACTGTGGTTGTTCAGTCCACAATGAACAAAAAACCACTGTGGTTGTTCATGTCCGACTCTTTGTGACCCCATGGACACCAGGCTTCCCTATCTTTCACAATCTGCAGGAGTTTGCTCAAACTCATGTCCCTTGAGTTGGTGATGCTATCCAACCACCTCATCCTCTGTCATTCCCCTTCTTTCACATCGTAGAGCATAGGATATAGGCAAAGTGTGATGCTCTTAAGAATCAAACAGAGCTCTCAAAACTATTCTTAGAAATGAATCTGGATTGAGAAATGATAGCAAAAGTAAATTACATGCATGACAATGAGTATAAAATACTGTGTCTGGCTTCAAAAGAAAAAAAAATACCAAGTGGACACGAAGTCTTTCAAAGAATTCTCTTGGGAGATGAATCCCTGATCCTAGACCTGTGCTTAGCCACACACCAGGCAAACTTTAAGAAACTACATCTTTGAATTGCCTATGGACACATTGCTTGTTCTTTGTACTACGCTTAAGAGTGATACAATCTTTCCTTAGGATGATTTTTGAAAACAATGAAAAGGTACTTAGCTCCAAGCCAGAAGAATAAAGTGGATAATCAAGCTGTAGAGATCCACTTTGATCTGAGACATAAAGCAGAGAGTTTTATCCCTCTGAGCTCAAACTGACTGTAGGTCAATTTCACATAAGACCTTAAAAAAATTTTTTTAGCAGTGACAATATCTTGAGAATGACAGTGTCTCCTGCTAGGGTGACTACTCAAGTACATACTCTGGGTTGACAGAATATAGGTAATTTTTAAATCACTTATTATACCAAATCGAATATACATAAAATTAAAATGGGCACCCCTCTAATAATTGTCTGAGTTCATTGTTCCAAAATATTTTGGAGTCTTTATCAAGAACCATGCCCTGTACATAATAGGCACTTGGAGAATAAGTGTAGTCTAGAATCTTAAAGCTGGGCAGAAGCAAATAAGTACTGGAGCCAATCCTTGAGTTTAAATTCCTACAGTAGGACCCCAGAGAGCATCTGGCAATTGACAGCAATAACAGCATGAAAATTCAAGACTATAATGATGGGGCTTTGGGGAAATTAAATGCAATTTCTAACCGACATTTTGAAAAATTAATGGGATCTAACTAAATCTATGTATTTCATGCTCAAGAGACAAGACAAGCTTCCTAAATTATATTTGGAGTAACCCCTTTGAACAGATCTTCCATTTCATAGGAGCTCTAACTTCCCAAAGCAAAGTTCTGTAAGAACTTAAGAAATCTGGATTATTGTCTTTTCTACATGTTTACTGCCAATAGTTGTAACTGTTGACAATGAAATCAATAATATTCAAATCTATTTTTACCCTTGAGAAAAAAGATACTTTTTCAATTTAAGTCACTGTAGACATTCAGAGAAATTCACCAGTCTTTAATTTTTAAATCCATAATAATCATCATCTATTTTAGCATCCTAGCTTTCCCCAACTTACTTAGGCAATACTCAAAAGGACTATGTGAACCAAGAGTTTCCTGGGTGACTTTAAATTCTCAAAACTTTTGGGTGGAAAAATTGGTAACATACAACTTTTTTTAGAAATCTCATAGTGTATGCTGAGAGAAATTATAAGATATAGTAAGAAAAGAACAGACAAGAGACTCACACTTCACCATTAGCAGAAGTCTCCCAATAATGCAGTGTACACGTTTACTCTGGAAAATATCTTTAATTTTCACTTAAGAGAATTTAAATGCCCTCAAATAGCATTCCTTTTAGGTCAAAAGTCATTTTAAAATGTTTCTCTAAATTTATCTTTAGCTACTAATGTTGAAGCCAGTATGTTAAGTACCAAAAGTGGGGAAAAAAAGTTTTTATTCCTTAGACAGAGGAAAACACATTCTACTTCATCCATTAGATAAAACGACCTAATTCAAAACCCTGATTGCATCATGTCACCCAATTTATTCACCAAAAATCTCTGCTAGAAGATTATGAGTCTGTCATCTGAGGGTATAATTTCTATAAAAGAAGTCATAATGCTCTGTTCAAATGGAATTGATTTGAGCCAAAAAAGATTTTACAAGACCAAACTGTTCATATTTTCTGGGTCAGCACAATCCCATAGAGAGAGTATAGTGGTCCCAGGGGCATGGGCCAAGTTCTCTAAGAACCTAAATGTGGTTTTTGGAAATGGTTCTCTTTCGGTGGAGAGTTCCACCATTCCAACTCTTCCCTACCCCTAAACTCATATAGGAAATTCTAGAACAAAGGTTAAAGCTGAATGTGATACTTCCTTTTGTTGCTTGATATTATTTTATAGTTAAACATTAAAACGATCTTGCAGAATTTTTGTGTTTTCTTCACGTCTAATAGATTGACAAGTAGCTGAGTTTCCCATGTGGGTTTATAGAAAAGGACCCCTGTTTTTGCTGGATTTGAAGTCTAGTCGGGTAGATAGGAGACCTCTGGGAAAGAACACATGCATACATGCGCAATCGTATCCGACTCTTTCGCGACCCCATGGACTGTCATCCTCTGAGCTCCTCTGTCCCAAGGATTCTCCAGGCGAGAATGCTGGAGTGGGTTGCCATGCCGTCCTCAAGTGGATCTTCCTGACCCAGGGATCGAACATGCGTCTCCTGCATTGCAGGCAAATTCTTTATGCACTGAGCCACTCAGGAAGCCCCTGAGAAAGAATAGTAAAACCTATAAATAAGTGTTCATTTGTGGTGTTCAGACTGCATGTTTCAGGGGAATTAAGATGCTTGGGAGCTGTATTGTTCAGTGAGCAAGGAGAGTGGTCTATGGAGTGGGTGACAGATAAATGTGACAACATGTTCAGACCCGTGTCTGCCACTTACTTGCAGATTGATGGTTAGGCTGTCTCACTTTTCTAAGCTTCCAGGTTCTCAGTTGTACAAAGGGGGTAAGATTAGTAGCTTCTTTATGAGTTATCATGACCATTGCCAGAAGTGGTACTTAGCACAGTGCCTGGCCCAAATACTTGCACAGAGCTATTACTTACTCCAGCGGTAAGACTCTGTCAAGATTTTGACTGGTGGGTTAGATCTTATCAAGAAAGAAAAGAAGTTCCAGAACAGGGAGGAAGGACATGAGAACAAACCCAGAAGCAGAAATGATGATGCAGTTTAGAGATAAACGTTATTGAAATTATCAAGCCTTATACCAACTTGCACTAAGAAAATACAGCCTTATAAAATGACTATTTTATGTATTTAATCACAGGAAGAATATGGATTCCTATTCCTGTTTCCCTAGAGATTCTGATTCAGTAGATCTATGGAGAGATCAGGAATCTCTCTCTGTGTGAAAACATATTACATCTGAGAATTTTGATCAATTTGGGGGTACACTATGCCAATAAACTGATGTAATACCTAGTATTCAGAATACTCTGACTATTCTGGCATTCCATGAAAATACCTTTTAACATAGATAGATGATAAGTAAAATTTTTTTCCAATAACTCTAGGTTGCATATTCTAGACACAGAGTTTGGAAAGCACGGATAGAATCCAAGAATTGTTGGCAGCGACATTAGGTAAACACCCCTTCATTTTACAGATGAGAAAACAGAGACCCAAAGGAATCCGGGGCCTGTTAGCATGGTCACAATATAGTAGCTATAATATCAAGGAACTTGGTGAGGAAAAGCCTAGTTTTTCACTTTGTATAAGCAGTTTAAGGACTACATTATTGTTCAGTCTGGGAAGGAAGTAGGCTAAACAATAGTAAGAAAGACCATGAGGCTGCAGATTTGCTAAAAAAGTGGCTCATCTGCAGGTGCAGAGGCAAGGTCTTGAAATCTATTAAAGCAAGCAGAAATTGATTTCTCCTGGACTCAATCAAAGGTGTATAAAAACATCTGGGCCTTGGTGGACAAAAATGTGGCCTTCCAGGCACCTTGAGATGCACCAAAATCTGCAACCTCAGCTCACCGTGAGAAAGTATGTGACTTCACCAACCCCTCCCCAGATTAAGTTGGAATTGGACAGGATCTTATTTACCAGACATAACTAGACCTAAATTTTTGCAAAATAAATACCAGTGGGAATTTGCTCTATGACTCAGGAAACTCAAACTGAGGTTCTGTGACAACCTAGAGAGGTGGGATGGGGTGGGAGGTAGGAGGGAGGCTCATGAGAGAGAGAATATATGTGTATCTATGGCTGATCCATGTTGACGTATGGCTGAAACCAGCACAATATTGTAATTATCCTTCAATTAAAAATAAATAAATTAAGAAAAAACCCCTAAATTTAGCTTTCCCAACAGCACAAGAAGAGACTTCAATTCCATACATCTAAGTAAAAACAAACTCTCATAATACTAAACAGTCCAGCCCATAAGTCAAATTTGCTTTGGGCATTTGTATTTGGTCTGTGATTTCACTTGGAACATTTACTCTTCCAAAGTCAGAATTTGATTACAAATGCCAGGGTCTTACACAGGTCCTAAAACTTAGCCCTGTCTCTACTCTTGTTTGTTTTATAGCTACTTAAAATTGGAATGTCTTATTAACTGCTTAATTTAGAAAATATGCACTTCCCAGGGGAATACTTACTAGAGTATCCCAAATGCTGTCTTTTTTTAGCATATGGTGACCTTACTAGACTGGCATCATAGTCTATAGATCTTTATAATCTCGATGGTGCTTTGGAGTAGCAAAGGTTGATTTAAGTTTCTTTAAGTTGCACTCTTCTCTAAAATTGGACAAATTCATTCCAGATATATAAGCCAGAAACCCGGGGGTTATTCTTGACATATAATAATTTCTCATGCCTTAGAATCAATGCATCATAGTGGGTTGTGTTGTTAGTCACTCAGTCATGTCCAGCTCTTTGTGACCTCTTGGACTGTATAGCCCACTAGGCTCCTCTGTCCATGGGATTCTCCAGGCAAGAATACTGGAGTGGGTAATTCCCTTCTCCAGAGGATCTTCCAACCCAGGAATCGAACCCAATTCTCCTGCGTTGCAGGCAGATTCTTTACTGTCTGAGCCATGAGGGCCAGGAAGAATATTTACTCCTAAATCTTTCGAAAATCTATTTTCATCTCATCATCTCTAGAGCAGACTCTAGTCCAAGCTACCATTGCTCTGCCTCCTCCATTCCAAATTCTCTCCAATCTATCTCTGCTTTGCAGTCAGTTTTCTTCTCAGTGTGAAAGTATTAATTATGATACCTCAACCTCATTGCTTAAAACCAGCCAATGTCTTCCTGCCCTGTATTCAGCCCAGGCCAACCTTCTGGCCTCATTACATGTATTCCTGCCCCTTGCTCTCTGCTCTCCACCTCCACCAGCTTCTTTCATCCATTTCCTCTCATTACATGGTTTTTGTTCTTGCTGCTTTCTCTGGAATGTTTACTGCCTGCCTGTTCTTATCTTTATATAGATCCCATTTTCCAGAGGGCATTTCAAAATCATGTCCTAAGGAAGTTTAACTCCCCTGCCTTCAAGGAAGCTCACTAACTTTAATAATAAACATATGTGTATGTATATACATCTATTTTTTATCACATTAACCTATGATAAATATATAATCAAGGTTTTAAAATAGTTTAATTTATTTACATCTTGCAAAATGCTAGGGCTTCCCTGGTGGCTCAGACAGTAAAGAATCCGCCTGCAACACAGGAGATCTGGGTTCGATTTATGGGTTGGGAAGATCCCCTGGAGAAGGGAATGGCAACCCACTCCAGTATTCTTCCCTGGAGAATTCCATGGACAGAGGAGCCTGACAGGTCTATGGGGTTGCAAAGAGTTGGACACAGCTGACACACACAGTAAGATGCTAAAGTTTGGGGGAGTTTATATATACCAACACCCATGGTACCTCCTAGACGGCAAAGAAAACTAATCACCAACTCTCAAATCAAGATTCATACGTCACGGCAGTAATTGGGTCTCACGAACTAATTTTTCTTTGGCAGTAGAAGAAGGAAGGGATCATTTTGGAAGAAGGGGACTTTAGGGAAGGGCAGGATTCTAGGGGAAAGAGCTTTACAATACCAGAAGGAGTGAGAGTTTCTGAGAACTTCTGTGACTTGGTGATACTTCCCAGGGTCTGAAACAGATGCTGGGCTCCCAAAAATCTCCCCTGTGTTGCCAGCTTGGTTGCCAGGAGCCAAGCTGAGATCTCATGACTTGTGTGTGATCCTCAGATTCCCATCTCAGCTGAGTCTCCCTCGCCCTCCCAGCTCGCCTTCTTCAGCCCGATGTTTATTCTGCCCCTCCTCTCTTCCTAGGAGAAGGGAAGATAAAACATCAAAGAAAGAACTATATCAAAGAAAAAGATATATCTCTGCCAGTTTTTATCAGTATGGAGAAGAAGTTTAATTCTCCTTGTTACCAGCTTTTCCTTCCTTGGGGGAGTAACCTTACCCTTATTATGTTCACTTAATATTGAAGTCTCCCTTTTCCAAGGACCACATTCCTCTAGAAATCTACTTCCTCCCTTTGGTGGTTCTCAACTCCAACTGTGCACCAAAAAATGGCCTGATGAGCTTTCTAGAAATACTTATGTCTAATCCAGCAGATCTGTGCTGGGAGAACAGGGTAGAGCTCTGTGTCCTTTAAAGTATCCTAGAGTTTAACTTCACTTGGGACTGGGAATGAACTGTTATGTTATACCAAGAGTCTCTTGAATATGTAGTAGCCAAAATGGAGAAAAGGCTGGCAGGATAGAAAGCAGTAGAAGGAGAGAGCAGAAATGCCATTGGAGAGAAATAACAAACAGGGAGGAGAAGAGCTAATAAGGTTTCATTTAAACCCCTGGAGAGAGTCAGATACATAAGGGGCTTAGGCATGAGTGAAACCAGGTATGCTGCTGCTGCTAAGTCGCTTCAGTCGTGTCCGACTCTGTGCGACCCCACAGACGGCAGCCCGCCAGGCTCCTCTGTCCCTGGGATTCTCCAGGCAAGAACACTGGAGCGGGTTGCCATTTCCTTTTCCAATGCATGCATGCATGCTAAGTCATTTCGGTCGTGTCTGACTCTGTGTGACCCTATCAACAGGCACCCACCAGGTTCCTCTGTCCACGGGATTCTCTGGGCAATAATACTGGAATAGGTTGCCATGTCCTCCTGAAACTAGGGCGGGTGCCTTGTTTAAGCCGCACAAGCATTGTCAGGTCCAGAACCCAACTCTGCTGAACCCTGATCCACTGTGTCTTTACCTCGAGGGCTTTGAAGGATAAAGCAAGTTTGAAGCAGATTCCAGTTCCTATGGGGGTCAGGAGAGGGAGGGATTGAGAGGCAGTTGGTCCTAACTTGGGAGCTTGGGCTCTGGAAGCCCAAGCTCCCAAGTTAGGTCACAGCTGGACCACTAGGTCAGGAGGATCTGCTGATCCTGTGGGGTTGTGGGTCTCAGTGCCTGGGCAGGGAAGCAGATGGGGCCATGGCAACTGTGTTGCTGGTGTGTGCAGTCACACTGACCAAGGCTCAAGGCTGCAGTGCGTGGTGGCTCCTCTGAAAGGCTGGGCTTATGCAGCCACCGGTGCCTGGACCAGCCTGGAGCAAACACACCGAGTCTCCCAGGAGATCCTAAGAGTAGACTGAGGAATTCAAAGAACATAAAAAGGAATGTAAGGTAAACTGAAAAGGGTTGAAAAATTCATCTGCTAATAAGTTAACTGAATATTAGAAAATGTGATAACAATTCTGCTTGCCTTAATTCTGCAGTCTGAAGGTAAAATGCGGTTGATGAGTTAAAGTTGAAGACTGTTTTCCTTAAATGGCATTTAAAACCGATAAGCATGAGAAAAATCTAAGTGATTTTGATTTGAAAAAAGAAAAGTGAAAGCGTCACTCCCTCAGCCATGGGACTGAGGGACCCCTAGGACTGTAGCTCACCAGGCTCCTTTGTCCACAGGATTTTCCAGGCAAGAATACTGGAGTGGGTTGGCATGCCCTTCCCCAGGGGATCTTCCCCATCCAGGAATCGAACCCAGGTCTCCTGCATGGCAGGTGGATTCTTTACTGTCTGAACCACCATGGAAGACTAATGTTGACTTTCCATTGGCAGATGACATATGTTGAGATGGTTTCCATGAAAGGTTCCTATTAACCCATTCGCATGATCATCTCGTCCCCTTGTGGCCAAAGGTGGACACTTGAGAGCAGTTGCCAGGGGTAGACCCTCACAGTGGAAAACAGAGCAAGGGTGGATGAAAGTTAGTGCCTCCATCTCGTGAGGATAATACCCAATCTAGGCAATGCCATACTCACGAGAATTCAATTATTTGATGAACTTAGAATTAGTCTACGCTTCTCTGAAGAGGCAGGAAAGCCTTTGAGGTGACCTTTAATGTCCAGGAAAGGAAATTTGAGGGTATGGCACCCCCTGCTGGTCAATGTTATCATCACTAGAATTTGATATTTGAGAACCAAAGCAGTGGGTAATATAAGACGGTCTTGTAAATGAGGTTATGGTTAATAATGAGAACTTCACACAGGATTGCGACTCTTCCAGCAAGTCCTCTGACAGTTGCAGAGCGTCACCTCACTCTTCTGTAATAAATGGCCTGGGTAATTGTCCGTCTTTGGGTGCTTACCACCCCCTTTGTTTTCTCTAACCCAAGGACCAAGAAGGCTTAGAGTTAGAGTGCTTGAAAGTGAAAGTGAAAGTCGCTCAGTCTTGTCCGACTCTTTGCAACCCCATGGACTATACAGTCCATGGAATTCTCCAGGCCAGAATACCGGAGTGGGTAGCCTTTCCCTTCTCCAGGGATCTTCCCAACCCAGGGATCAAACCCGGGTCTCTTGCATTGCAGGCAGATTCTTTACCAGCTGAGCCACAAGGGAAGTCTGTACTTAGAGTAGGTGAAAAGAGAAAACAGAGCTCAGAGTAAGAATAAAGCCATGTGATGCCTTTGGATGCCAGCCTCCCACTACATCATTTCTTTCATTCTTCCAGGAGATCCAGGTTTGATCCCAGGTTGGGTAAGATCTCCTGGAGAAGGAAATGGCAACCCACTCCAGTATTCTTGCCTGGGAAATCCCATGGACAGAGGAGCCTGGAGGGCTACAGTCCATGAGGTCTCAAAGAGTCAGACACGACTGAGCGACTAAACCACCACCACCACTCCCATTTACAAAAAAGAATTGCCACCACTACCATGGAAATCTCTAATCTAGATCTAGACCAACAAAGACTTCCTTATTCAACGAGGGGAATCCAAATAAAAATTCACTTTTATTCCATTCTTGAAAGGCTCCAATACCACATCTTGTCCTATTTATTCAAATCCTATGGACAACCTCACCATTGTCTGCTTCACAGCAAAGGCCAACTTTGTTCTCAGGGTGATATCCTCTTTGGCTGATCCTCCTTCTCTAGGGTAAGTGTTTTGAAGTATCCCTGGGCTGCATAAGGACCCCAGTGAAGACACTCTCCTTTGTGAGTCCATATCTGTTGTGCACGCTGTTTGTTCCTCTAATAACCACTCCCACTAGATTTACAATTATCCACAGTGGTGCCAGTACCCTTTCTTGTATTAAAATGTGTCACATAATATCCCAAAGGAATCAAACTGTTCAAAATCTTCCTTTCTCCCCAGATAAGTAGACTTAAGGAAAGGACATTAATGGTATGAAATTCAAATAAGAACTAGACTATTTTAGCACAGATCCTCTCACAAACTAACTGGTCCACTCACATGAAATTGACTATAAGCTTTGTAAAGTTTTTCAGATATTTCACCATCTCCACCGTGATATCTACAGTCTCTTTACTTTTGGGTATTCACGGCCATAGACCTCTGAACTTTTTCAATGTACTCTAAAAGTGTAAAATAATGATAATAACAATAATATAAACCAGTGTTTTAATATGGTTTCATTAATTCATTTATAGAATGTAATTCTTTTAAGCTTGGAATTTTCTCTTTTTTATAATACGGCAAGCCTAAAAAATTGTAAACTAAATGATTTTGCCAGGATGCCAAGAAATCACTGGCAAACAGACTTACTGACCATCTTCTGAAAATCCTGATCTACTAATAACCTGGAACACAGCTTTACTCTCTGAAAGAGGCAGGGAGAGGAATGCCTCAGCTCTCAGAGTTATTGGACCAGACAAGATTATATGAGAGTCACAGAAGTTTAAGCTGGAATGGTGACTAAATGCTTACCTTTAAAAAGTTCACACATTAGAACAAATTTTACCTAGAACGTATCTCTGTGTTTGGTCTTTGGTGGTCCATTTTGTTTTGTTTGACAATAAAAACTTCATTGAGTAGAATTTCTCTACCTTACTCATTTTAACAGGAACATGTAGGCACAGGCCCAAATCATCAATCAAGAGTATTTATCCACATGGGAGAATCCTAAGGACATTAATTATAAACTGATTATCTCCAAGTCAGATGGCTGAAAGAGTTGAGAGGCAACTTTGGAAAAAGACATTTTGTTCCTCCAAAAATAAGAGCATTTCCTTTACTTCTTCTGGAAATAGCTAAATCTTGGATCGTTTCACTATTAAAACAACAACTGAGACTCTTCTTACCATTTCCGCCCATCAAGAAGCTATAACTAATTATATTTGCAAATATAGATAGCAACTAGGTCAGGATTCTCTTGTGGAAAGCATCATGTGGGGATGGATACAAACCCAACTCAAGTTGTGGTGACCCTGTGTTATTCACCCACTTGTGAAGGTAATTTGTTCATTTCCAGAAACTTTATTACTAAGTGGACACCCACTGTAAAAATTAACTTGTGCTTGGAGCCCTGTGCTGCTGCCCAAGGCTGCAGCAAACAGGTTGGGATGTTCTCTTTTCAACTGCAAGAGAACCTGGTGAGAACTGCCAAATCCCACCCACGTACTGTTGGTGAGTTTCCCGTCCTCTGCTACTGCCATTCGGAAATTGACAATGTTGGCTACCGTCTGCCTTCCTCTGAGGCAGTAAAGGCTAGAAGTGCTCAGATTTCTACAAATAAAGCACAAACACACTCTGTTTATGAAAACAAAACAGACCAATAATCTGCCTAACATCAGCTTGATTCTAAAATAAAAATGTGTATTTTTCAAAGCATGCTGATACCAGCCCCAACTTGAAAATTTAATTAGGATAATCTGCTTGAAAAGGAGACATATATGCAGGAACTAGCAATAATCACTATCATTTCTGAAGTCTCATTTTCACTATGTCATTTCCTCTTGTCACTGTTGTGAAGGATTTCAAGTGACTGTCTCAACCATATGGTGACATTTTCTCATACACTGAACTGAACCATAGCCATCAAATTACCACCCTGACTCAGAGAATAGCCCGTTTTTGAAAGGGCTAAATTATCAGTGATTTTACTCTTTCTGAGGAATTAAGAACTTGAAATTAATGGTACTGGATGCTATTTTTTATTCTTTCCAATTTGCCTGCTTCATCAGACAAAACTATTAGAATCCAAGTTTCTTCAGTCAAAAGAAAACTAAATAAAAATGTGTTCCTTGATTCCTTTTCAATGATGTTTCTTCCGTAAGTCTAGGATCTTTTTTTTTTTTTTTTAATCCCAGCTACTAGGAGGAAAAAGTACCTCCCCGAGATACTCAATTCAAACCACATGATGATTTACAAAACAAAATATAATTGAATAAGAACTTAAAAGTAGACAAAGACTTGAAGTATTCACAAAAAGAAATATAAATGATCAGCAAGTATATGAAAACATTTAGCTCTTTTTATTATCAGAACAATGCTAATAAAAATGAGATTTTTTTCCTCCCATCAAGTTGGAAAAGGTTTTTATTTTGGATGATGCCACTCACTGTTGGCATGGATATGACAAGGCAGGCTTTCGCTTGTGCCATCTGTGGAGGGACTGAATGGTAGAACCTTTCCGGAAGCAATTTGTCCTCATATAACAAGGGCTTTAAAGGGCAAAAAATATAGCTTGGCTCAGGAATTTCACTGCTGAGAAGTCATCAAAGAACTTGTTAATTTCCCCCTAATATCCATTCTCTCTGTCATCCTGGGTAATAAAACCCCTAAATGTAAGCTGGGGACACAGCTGTCCAGAATAAACATTCCATATGTTAGTGACCGATGTAGCCAAACATGGACTTACTAATTAAGTTCAGGCTAAGAGAAATACTGCGTGCAGGCTTCCGAGATATGTCTTTAAAAGGCAGTTGAGGACTTCCCTGGTGGTACAGTGGGTAAGAGTCAGCTTGCCAGTGCAAGATGCATGGGTTTAATCGCTGGTCCGGGAGCATTCCACATGCCACTGGGCAGCTAGGCCAGTGTGCCACAGCTACTGAGCCCAGGCACCCTAGAGTCTGTGCTCTGCAACCAAAGAAGCCACTGCAATGAGAAGCCTGCACACCACAACAAAGACCCGGTGCAATCAAAAATAAGTAAATTTTTTTAAAGGCAGTTGATATAAGTCTATTCTCTCTCCTATTGTGCTGCTTGGAAAATGGATGGCGGAGCTCTATCCCAGACCATGAAATGAGGTCTTCATCTTATTGGTCAGATCAGAAAACTGGAAGTGGCCTGGGTCCCAGACAACTGTGGTGTTACTGTGTCACTCCAGAAACTCAAAGTCCTTGGTTTTATTTTTTTTTCTTGTCTTGTTACACCTCTAGGAATTTCTTGTTTTTTGGTAAGAGGCTATATAAACTAGGTTCTAATCATTGCTTTGGGTACGCCCATGTACACACAGTATGCATCCTAATGGTGGTGGGTGGCTTAGTTGCCAAGTTGTTTCTGACTCTTCTTCGACCCCATCCTCTGCCCATGGGATTTTCCAGGCAAGAATACTGAAGTGGGTTGCCATTTCCTTCTCCAACATACATTAATAAACTTTTTATTGTTCTGTTACTAATCTATCTTTTGTCAGTCTGATATTACAGGACCCAGCTGGAGAACCCAAGAGGGTAGAAGTAAAAAGAATATTTAAAGGATAAATGACTTAGAATCCCAATATCACTTTTGTTGAGTCACAGCTAGAAAGAGGTTGGTGGAACCTTAAGTAATTACTGGTCTGTCATGATAAATGGTCTCCAAAATTATTCCTCATATAATAAAGGTATCACTTCACTGACACTAATCACATTCTCAGGGTAGTAAAAAGCAATCCTTACTTGTTATTTAAAGGAGAATAAAAGACCTTGACACTACATTAGATTTTTTCATTACCTGCGGAGGCACTTTTTAAACTCCATTCTATTTGCTTGACTTTGTGCAATGAACAATTTGTAATTATAAGCAAGTAAGCTAAAGATATATCTTTCAACTGACAAAATAAAAAACTCAGAGAGTAAAAATAGGCCTCATATTCTGGCTTCTTACTCTGCCACTGCAGGCTGAATCTCAGTGGGTCGTCAGGTCCACTAAGCTGTTTTAACAAAAGAGTCAGTCTTGCTTCCATACAAATAATAAATTCCATGGTTTAAAATTCCACTGGAGTGGAGCAGAAATTAACAGGTGTATCATTTTGCTTAAATGTTTTTACATGCATGTTAAATCTCTTCTGTTGTGTCCAACTCTGTGCGACCCTATGGACTGTAGCCCACCAGGCTCCTCTGTCCATGGCATTCTCCAGGCAAGAATACTGGAGTGGGTTGTCATGCCCTCTGCCAGGGGATCTTCCCAACCCAGAGATCAAACCCGTGTCTCTTACATCTCGTGCGTTGGCAGACTGGTTCTTTACCACTAACGCCACCTGTTGTTGTGTTAGTTGCTCAGTCATGTCGAACTCTTTGCAACTCCATGGTCTGTCCATGGGGTTCTAGGCAAGATTATTAGAGTGGATTGCCATTCCCTTCTCCAGGGGATCTTCCCAAACCAAGGATTAAAGCCGGGTCTCCTGCACTGCAGTATTCTTGGAGCCAACAGGGAACCTGGGAAGCCCTATATTCAGGAAAATCTAAAATTTCAATAAATGATTATATTACACAGAGGGTCCATTTTATTCAGAAGAAACTTCATGTGAGACTTCTTATCAAGAAAACCACCCCATCTCCATCCTCTACCTATGGTTTTTCTTTTCTATAGTTTGAATTTTCAAGTATTCAGAGTTTAAACTGAGAGAGAGAGAAAGAGAAAAATTTCAGCAACAAGAACAGTCACAAAAAGGAAACCCTAAAATTTACTCCCTTGGTTGGCTGTTTTCCAGGAGTAAGCAGAGGGCCTCTGGTCTCCCAGGTAACTATCCATAACGTCAGTCTACACTAACAGCTGTCTCCTCTTCCATCACTAGAAACATTGGGCTCCAGGTTTATAGAAGTTACCATGAATGAAATAGCTCCGTATAAAGAAAACATTCTTTTAGGCCGTTACCTCCCCAAATCCTGTAATTTATTTGTGGTTTCTGATAAGTTGAGTGGCAGCACAATTTGTCAGAATAAAGATTTGGGTTGTGGGTCCTGAGATCCCATCTAAATCAGAGATATTGTACAAGCCTCTGTGCCTACTCACTGGACAATTTTTTTTTTTTTTTGAGATTTTGCCAACCTGTACTGCACAATAGGATAACAAACGCCCATGTGAACACCACCCTGTCTGTCAGGCTGATTCATAGCCCCCAAAGACACCAAGCTCCTTAATCCATAGAAGCCATGTGAGTTATTCAGTCATGTCCAACTCTTTGCAACCACATGGATCGTAGCCCGCCAGGCTCCTCTGTCTTTGGAATTCTTCCAGGCAAGAATACTGGAGTGGGTTGCCATGCCCTCCTCCAGGGGATCTTCCTGACCCATGGATCAAACTCAGGTCTCTTGCACTGCAGGCAGATTCTTTACTGTCTGAGCCACCAGGGAAGCCCCTTAATCCATGGAAGCCATGGGAAATTATAGCTTCAGTAGCCAGGAATTAGATATATCGGCATCCATCTACATATGAACTGTAAATATAATAGAATTCTATGCAGTGGTTAGAAGATTAACTGGCTTTGTGTTTAGCCATGTGGATAGATCTTAAAAATACAAGGTTGAATGAAAACCAAATGAGGTTAAAAGCACAATGCTACTTAAGCATTTTTTTTCAAAACTTGGAAGAGTATACATTTGAGGCTGATGTATACAATTGAATAAAATGATGAAAGTGTGTATATTAAATACATGAGAAGAGGGAGGAGAAAATTAGACTGGGTATCATAAATGATAAAAAAAATAAAATTTTAAAAATTTAAATATTCAGACTGATGATATGTCATAAACGGAGGTGCATAACCACCTTGATTCTACTCAAATGAGGTAAAAAATGAATAGTCTTTAGGTTTTAAAGCCCGCTCCATTTTTTAAATTTAACTGAAATGTATAAAATGATAATGGTCATGATTTTGAGTTACAAAAGCAAATAAAACAAGAAACAACCAAAATATTCCTCTGAAAATAAATAGATCAACAAAGGATGGCATATTAGTTCAATAAATTGTCCTTCAGTTCAGTTCAGTTCAGTTCAGTCACTCAGTCGTGTCTGACTCTTTGCGACCCCATGAATCGCAGCACACCAGGCCTCCCTGTCCATCACCAACTCCCGGAGTCCACCCAAACTCATGTCCATCGAGCTGATGATGCCATCCAGCCATCTCATCCTCTGTCGTCCCCTTCTCCTCCTGCCCCCAATCCCTCCCAGCATCAGAGTCTTTTCCAATGAGTCAACTCTTCGCATGAGGTGGCCAAAGTATTGGAATTGTCCTTAGGCCCCTTAAAATTAAAATTAAGATTATAAAGCATAACTAAAAGTTAAATTAACATATTGAGAACTTGTTTTGGGACAGAATGCAAAGTATCATGTTTCAATGTTAAACAAACAATAAAATGCACCAAAAAACAAAACACAACCCACAGAAAAATTTAAAACTCATGAGCTTAATGGATAATTGTGGGATTATGGATGAAATTACATTTAATAACAAATTTTTTAAACTAATAACACAAATGTGAGAATGAATAAAAACAAGAAATATGAATTAAAAATAACCCAAGAAATACATCAAAATTTTTGTCGCAACCATCTCTGAGTTTCAGTTTGCTTGCTCATGTGATTGTTTTTTTCCAATTGTGGCAAAATACACATAACATGAAATTTGCCACCTTACCTGTTTTTACATATGCCATTCAGTGTCATTAAGTACATTCACACTACTGTGCAAATACACTCCATCTCCAAAACATTTCGTTTTATAGAATGGAAACTCTAAGCCCATTGAACAGTAACTCCCCATTTTTACTTCCCAGCCCCCATTAAACACCATCTACTTTCTATCTCTATGAATCTGACTATTCTAGGGACTTCCTTTAAGTGGAATCATGCAAGGTTTATCCTTTTGTGGTCAACTTTTATTTCATTCAGCATAATGGGCTCAAGTTTCATGCATCTTGGAGCATGTGTCAGAATTTCCTTCCTTTTTAAGGCTGAATCATGTTCCAGTGTTTATTTTTTCCATGTTTCATTTACTCATGTATCTGTCAACACACCCTTGGGTTGCTTTCACTCTGGTTATTGTGAATAATGCTGCTATAAAATGGGCTATGCTCATCTGATTTTTAAACAATAACATTTGGACTTTCATCAGATGCTCCAAGAAGTATCCTCAAGAATCTAAGGTACAGATACTGGAAAGACCACAGAAGAGATGGAAGCAAAAACAAAATGGATCCAACAGTTAAATCCAAGAAGCACACACATGGTTGTCTCTATATGTCAATATGTGTTAAATATTTCATAATCAAATAAAAACTCAAAGTTTTTAAAAGTTCAACATGGTACAAAATGTCTGGCACAAACTGGGCATTCAGAAAACATTCCACATCCCTTCTATATCCCCCAGACTCCCTCAGCACCTTCCATAACATCTCAGGCTTATGCCATCCTTCACCGGTCACCATCTGTCCTGGTCACTATTTTTTGCCATTTAAGAAAAATTTATTGAAATATAGTTGATTTACAGTATTGTGTTTCAGATTTTTGGTAGAGTGATTCAGTTATACATATATATAAATATATACTTTTCTTACATTTTCTTCAATTATAGGTTATTACAAAATATTGAGTATAGTCCCTGTGCTATCCTATGTGTTTCCCTGTGACCAGACATGCCTGTTATTGCTAAAATAGTCAAGCACTGGCTGGAACCACCCAGAAGTAGGGTGTTTCTCTGAGGGTGATAGAACTATAATAACTGAATCTGTCAACAGAGGAAGCTCTAGGCCCCAGAATACAACAGCAGCACCAAGGACAGCAGCAGCCACACCAGAGCGCAAGCATAGTTGACTCACCAGAAGCAAGGTCCCCCCAGGCAGGGATCTTTGACCCAGAGTCCCTGGGGCTACCTGACGGCACCTTTTAGCAAGAAACCTAATCACCAATACCCCTCCCCCACCAACTAGAATGGGGACATTCTGGTAGAAAATTTAAGTAAGTGTAAGTGTTAGTCGCCCTGTTGTGCCCGACTCTGCGACCCCATGGACTGCAGCCCACCAGGCTCTTCTATCCATGAGATTTTCCAGGCAAGGACACTGGAGTGGGTTGCCATGGGTTAAAAGGGGGAAAGATGTCTGTTAGTGCCATGTACTGCCTCTGCTGGAGACACTGGGCTTGTGGTCCCTGGGGCAGAAGACCTAAAGGGTGGGAGGCTGAAATTAGATGGGGGGAATGCTGAGAAACTCCCCTCTCACCCTCTACTGAACAATTCCTTTGTCTTTGTTTCCTCGCCTCTGTGGTCTTCTTGTTGGACTCCAAGACCACTATCACAGGATAACAGGACACAAATGAAGGTGTTATTAACCCAGATTCCAGTTGGTGCTACCTTTCTGTACAAGAGCTCAAGTGTTGGAACTGATTTCTCTCATGGCTAAATTGGTGTTGCTATTGTTCTCTCATCCCAATCTTCACTACCACCACCACCATCATCTCTGGTCAATGTCACTACCTACCACAGACAAATTATGAGATCCTTAAACCCTACTGGCCTCCTGGAGAGAAAGAGATTGAAGGCAGGAGGAAAGGAGGACAAGAGAGGATGAGATGGCTGAGTGGCATTACCAACTCAATGGATTTAAGTGTGAGCAAGCTCTGGGAGTTGCTGATGGACAGGGAGGCCTGGCATGCTGCAGTTCATGGGGTCACAAAGAGTCGGACACAACTGAGAGACTGAACTGAACTGACTGAGGATCTCTGCTTCTGGAATGTCTTATAATAAAGAACACACAGGAAAGAAAAGGAGAGAGAGAGTAGTTTCTTGTCTTGGAGGGCTATATTAACTCATTTACTCTTCAGGTTCAATATCAGTGTGGAACTGGAGGGTTTTAAATAGTACAAGCATTCCTATACAGGTGTAGAGTGAAAAGTAGTGCCTTGAGTGCTCAGTTGGAAGCCTTTTTTCAAGTGCCTAGAGCCCAAAACTGATTAACACCAGTGGTTTGGCTACCAGACTTGCCTGGGTGGGAAGACCTGCTGTGTAACTAAATCTCTGTATTACTTTGACCAAGTCATTTGATCTCTTTGGACCTTGGTTTATTCATCAGTAAAATGAAAACAATAACATCTACCTATGTTGCAAAAACGTAGTCTTTCCTCTATGTTTCTCTTTAAGTCTCGTACTTCAATCACATTTACTTCTTGTGAATTCTGACACTTCTTGTCACCAAATGCACAGGTTTTT
>NW_011494640.1:11131516-11131985 GCF_000754665.1 Bison bison bison | reverse complement strand
ATAAAGATTTGATAAGTAGTTTTGTTAACAGAGGTATTAACTTCTTACTTAAGACAGAGTTCAAAACTTCATTATTGTGAAGGCAGGTTGGTACTTATATGCAGGAACATAAAAATGTCAAAATCACGTGATCAGAAGCTTGGGTCACATGTATACCTTCTACAAGCCACTATTACTCAGAACCTGTGCAATTGTTACAAAGGAAGTCGTTACTTCCTTTGTGCTAGTAAAAATGTAAGTTTGGGACGTAGCTACAATACTGAAACTTATCACTGTTTGCATGACAGAGTGGAGGAGTCCATTAGGACAATTTATGGAGTTAGGTTCAGAGCCTATTTATGAATTAGGTTCAGAGAGACAAGTAGGGGAAGTAGAATCAAGGGGTGTCAAAGAAGTTTATTTCTGTTTTGTTTCCAGTTCTATTGTTTTGTTTGAGATGCTTCATGGTTGGCGGTTTTTTTTTTTTTTT
>NW_011494640.1:11099218-11131416 GCF_000754665.1 Bison bison bison | reverse complement strand
ATGCTACTAGGAGTAATGCCCATACATATCAAACTATCTAGGTGAACCATGTGTCAGATCCCACAGTTTAAGCACTCAGTGCCTTGAGATTGCACCCATCCCACTTCAAAAGTCAGTCACAAGTAGTAAGTCCCAGGTTACCCACAACTTCTGTCCAATTTGGCTACAAATCAGTTTCCCATGATCTCCTTCACCTCAGATTCAAAACACTTACATTTACTGATTTATGAAAGGATATGATAAAGGATACAGATAAACAGGTGAGGACATACATAGGGTGAGGCCTGGGGTGGGGGAGTGCTGAGCACAGCAGCTTAGTCCCTCTGGAGTTGGAGTGTATCACCCTCCTGGTACATGGATGCATTTTCCAATTGGGAAGGCTTCCTCTCATAGGCATCATCAGTTATTGTCTATCTTCCTGGAGAAGTGGGTGGGAAGAGGGTTGATAAATTCAAGCTTCTATTCATGGTTTGGCCTTTCTGGTGTCCGGTCCCCATCCAAGAGTCATCTAGGAGCTCACCTAGACCTGCCTCATTAGAACAAAGGATGATCCCAGTGCCCTTACCACTTGGGAAATTTCAAGGATTTGGGGAGCTCTGTACCAGAAACTTGGGGCAGAGACAATATATATATTTCTTGTTTTTTCACACTACCCATAGAGATGTTTGAAAATTAAATGACTTAATATATACAGAAGTTTAGAACAGTGCTTGGCACACATGGTAAGCCTTCTGTAAGTGTCAGCTACTATTTTATTAACAATCAAATGGAAGAACAGTGCTTATGCTAGAAGTTTCAGACATGTTCTCTTGGCACTGAATCTATACCTCCTAAAATATATATCCAGATGTCAAGCCCTCCCAGCAGAGAAAGATATTACTTTTAGGATTAATTTGATGTTTATTATTCCTGTGATGAATATTTGCACATTTGTTTCACTTCCAGTTGATGAGGAATGTAGACTTCTGATGAGCATTTCCAAGGAATAGCTGAGCCTTGGCATAAACCTCTCCCACAAAAAACTGATACCGTGAGTTCTTTGGTTTCCTTGTGTTTACCGAGTCCAAGTTCTTACTGCTTGCTGTATGACAGGCCAATAAATCGAGAGACAAGTTGCTGGGGCAGGAATGGTGAGTTTATTTAGAAAGCCAGAAGATGGTGGACTAGTGTCTCAAAGAACCATCTTACCTGAGTTAGAATTCAGGTTTCTTTTATGCTAAAAGGGGAGGGGGTGTGGCTTGTTGGAATCTTCTTAGTACTGGAATCCTTTGTTCTTGCAGCTGTCCACCTTGGTCTGGTGGCAATGTTCCCATAAACTTCCAAAAAAACAAATGTTATTGTCTGTGCTGTAACTTTTTATCTCTGTATGAATGGAAAAGTGTTATAGCTTTAAAGGCTAGAGCCTTAGAATGGCCAGCATGTATGTTCCAGGCTATAGGCAACAGTTTTCTTACAAAAGGTACAGAGTCAGCAGGACTAAGCACAGGCAACAGAGCCCAAAGGCTAGAGCTAAAGGCGTAGAACCAATATGGATCTAGGTTTGTTCTTCTCTGTTATACTTGCTCAGGAGAAAGAAGAAAACTGAAAATAGAATTCTAGTGTTATCCCACATGGAAACTTGAAATATTCACTTGTCAATAAATTTTAAAATGAGATTTATTATAATAACTTGAGGGTTCGGCTGTTTGTCCTGAAGATATCAGATGAGAGGCAGCCTATTGAGAGACATGGGTTGGACAGGTACACCATGAACTCTATTTTCTCTAAATGTCTGGCCCATCATTCAAGGTTTTTTGTCTTACTGTTTGACCCTGAAGGGAATTAAGGTCCTTGAATTCTTAATCTAAAGGTTTGCAAATTCTTAAAAGGAACTAAAACAGAAAAATGAAGAAAAAAGAGAGCTAAGGCAAGAGATGCTCTGCATTTGGCAGCTGTTACTAATGACCTTGCCCCAGTTCATGATGGTGTGGTTTTCCCATAATATGGATGAACTCATTTCAAAGGCAATTTGCAAAGGTTAGACACTACAAAAATGAATTGAGTGTGTGCATTATGATGGGAATAAATTCTTGTAACTGTATGACAACCTTTTCTTACCGAAGCTCACATTTCTTTCAGTGTAATCAAATGAGTGGAATGAATTTTGATTAGAAGTCTAGGAAGGAAGACTCAGGGATGCTTGGTTTGGTGTAGCCTTTTCATATTTGCCTGGACTTGGCTGACACCAGATTGTGGCTTCTAGGACAAGGTGAGATCTGCAAAAGGCATCACACCTGGGATGTTTTAATGACTAAAGTAGCCTATAGCGCCACGGTAAGCATGATCTGGGGATTTTTTTCTGATGAATATAGTCTAGAAGTGGCTTTTTTTTCACAACTAACAAGCTACTGTTTCTTGAAAGCTACTTCTGTTGCAAACCACAGTGTGGTGGGGAAAGTCTCTGCTCTGGCATTCTCCAGAGAGGAGTCTGACCTCAGACCCCAACTAGCTGGTTAAACACAGCCTCTAATTCCTCAGGCTCTGTCAGGTTATTGAGCGCTTGAAATATGGCTAGTGCAAATTGAAAAGTGCCATAAATGTGCTGGCTTTGGAAGACATTATAGGGGAAAAAAAAGAGTATAAAATATCTCATTGGGGTTTCCCTGGTGGTCTAGTTAAGAATCGCCTGCCAATATAGGGAACGAGGGTTCTATCCCTGGTCCAGGAAAATCCCACATGCCTAGGAGCAACTAAACCTTTGCATCACAATGACTGAGCCCTCGAGCCGCAGCTACTAAAGCTCAAGTGCCCTAGAGCCTGTGGTTCGCCACAGGAGAAGCCACCACAATGAGAAGCCGCACCTGGCAACTTCAGAGTAGCCCCAACTTACTGCAACAAGCAAAAGTCCACAGACAGCAACAAAGACCCAGAACAGCCCAGAAATAAATAACTTTTTAAAAAGTCTCATTGTATGTATTATATATTGAGATGATCCTATTTTGGATATAGTGGGCTATTTTAAATACGTGAGTAAATTTAATTTCCTATTTCTCCTTTTAATTGCTTAATATGCTATAAGAAAAATTTTAATTACACATATGCCCTGTGTTATAGTTGCATTGGACAATGCTGTCCTAAGGGACTGGCTCCTGCTTCATCTCTCTCGCCCTGGCTGAGGCTCAGCTGACCTACCCACCCTGTAAGCACTGAGTTGTAATTTTCAGGGACTCTTCCCTCAGACCCATGGGATATTGACTGCATCTGTTTAGAAATTTGGATTGGGGTTGCCAGCCCCTTACCCCCATAGCATCTTTCTGGGTTGCTGCTCTGTATATGTCTTAATGTCCTCCAGTTTCTTCCTCAGCTTGCTCACAACATTTTTTTTTTTCTTTCTTTCAGCATGTTCTTTGGCTGAGAGAATAGCATAGCAAACTTCAGCAGAATCCAAGCCTTAACACTATTTTCCCTTAAATAATGGTTCTAAAGTAAAGTAATTCATTGGAGACCAATTGAATAGGTACCAGGATAGGAAAAAAAAATATCCTTTTTCTCTAGAGGAAAATTTGGGGCTACATGTTTTTTCCTTTGATTAAATATACTATTTCATTTTCCCCTCCACAAATAAGAATATGTAATCTTTTTTACACCTGTTATTGTTGTTCAATCGCTAAGTCATAGCTGACTGCAACCCCTATAAACTGCAGCACTCCAGGCTTCCCTGTCCTTCACTGTCTCCCAGAATTGGCTCATGTCCATTGAGTCGATGATGGACTTCCAATCATCTCATCCTCTGTCCTCCCCTTCTCCTGCTCTCAATCTTTCCCAGTATCAGGGTCTTTTCCAATAAGTCCGCTCTTCCCATTAGGTGGCCAAAGTATCAGAGCTTCAGCTTCAGCATCAGTCCTTCCAACGAATATTCAGCATTGATTTCCTTTAGGATTGACTGGTTTGATCCCCTTGCTGTCCAAAGTACTCTTAAGAATCTTCTCCAGCACCACAGTTCGAAAGCATCAATTTTTGGGGGCTCACCCTTCCTTATGGTCCAACTCTCACATCCATACATGACTACAGGAAAAACCAAAGCTTTGACTAGATGGACCTTTGTCGGCAAAGCAATATCTCTGCTTTTTAATACAGTGCCTAGGTTTATCAAAACTTTTCTTCCAAGGAGCAAGCGTCTTTTAATTTCATGGCTGCAGTCACCAGCCATACCTACCTTCTCAACAAATCCATTTTCTCTTGGAATAAAACCCAAACTCTTTCCATGACCTGCTAGGTCCTTCAGGTTCCGGTGCCTACTCGCCTCTCCAATCTCTTTTTAGGCTACTTTGCTTGCCCATCCAGCTCCCCGCTTTCCCCTTTCTCTAAAGGCACCAAACCAAACTTCCAAACCAAGCTCTTTGCTCTCCCGGAATACTTTTATTAACTGAATAGGATATAGCTAGTAAAGCAAGAGAAATAAAAATTTTCTCCATGGTATAATAAATAAACAAAATTTCACAGGTAAAATAAAGATTTGATGAGTAAGAGTCATGGCTAGAGTCCTTTTTTATTGTTTCTAATCAAAGAAATTTATTGTATTTGTCAAACAGAATGATGGTCACTTGGCATATTTTTTGGATATGCAATAGTATATTTATTTTAATTGGAGGATAATTCCTTTACCGCATTGTGTTGGTTTCTGCTGTACAACAACATGAATCAGGTATAAGTATGCCAGTACCCCTCCCTCTGCAGCTTCCTTCCCCCTACCCAAGAGTCCTTATATTTAAAGTGTATACCTTGCACAGAATGTCATCCTAGAGGAAGGGCAAAAGGGTAGCATGCTGTGTTGGGACGTTCCATCTATAAACAAAGCAGAGCTCTGAGAAAGAAAGCTGAGTTTAAGGAACAAAAGAGGGAGAGAAAGACTCACTCAGGATGGTTATGGGAGTAGTCTATTAACTCACTGGCTGTGGGTGATACTTCAAAAGCATCTTGTTCATTTACATATTTTACTCACTAGAAGATCTGTATCATTCTCTGTAAATATCTTGTTCATTTTATTTATTAAAGAGTGTGTGTCACGGTCTGAAAGTATTTTATTTAGCTATTTGGCTGTTTATTATATATCAGATTGTCTCACTTCTTTGCAGAATACCAACCAGTTGGTCCTCCATCAAGACCTTGAGTAAAAACCAGCTTCTCGTCCTGGCTGGCCAACTCTCTGACCTCACCATATCCCACCTGCAGCTTGCCAGCTAAACTCCAGCCAGTTCTTTCTGTCCACAGAACATACAGAATTGAGTCTCAATATTTAGACCCTTTATACAGGCTGTTCTCTCTGCCACAAATGCCCTTCCTCCTGAATTCTGCATGGTCCAAGTTGATGGAGAATAGACTGCTCCTCAAAGTCATCTCCTCTGGCCAGTCTTCCCTGAGGCTCAGTTGGAGGTAGCTACTCTCTACCACAGCACTCTGGTGAGTTTTCTGTTCAGCCCATCTGATACTTTCTCATGTGTTTCTCTCTTGTTTCACCAGCTGGAATGCAAGCTCCCCCAGATGCAGGAACAGTGCTTCCTCTTCAGAACCTGAGAAAGTACCAAGAGAAACCTCTATTTGCACTCATAGAGCATAGGAGTTAGAAAAGGAGAGACTGTCAGGATCAATAGATGACACAATTGTGTGCATAGAAAACCCAAAGCTATTGATAGGAAGGGGCTTCCCTGGTGGCTCAATGATCAAGAATCTGCCTGCCAATGTAGGAGATGCCGGTTCAATCCCTGGTTGGGAAGATCCCCTGAAGAAGGAAATGGCAATCCAGTCCAGTTTTCTTGCCTGGGAAATCCCGTGAACAGAGGAGCCTGGTGGGCTACAGTCCATGGGGTCTCAAAGTCAGATATGACTTAGTTTCTAAAATGATAACAAGGATACTGATAGAATTTAGCCTGATATGAAAGTTGGTTTACAAAGATTAATTATATTCTAAGTTCCCATAATATACAACTTAAAAATATTTCAGAAGATATTATCTAGTGTAAAAAATAATTTGTACTAGGATTATACTTTGTGATTAGTAACACAGAACAGAACCTTGTGAATAATTCATATTTTCTACTAATTAGATGATGTTTGCTTCCCTGATGGCTCAGATGGTAAAGAATCTGTCTGCAATGCAGGAGACTTGGGTTTGATCCCTGGATTGGGAAGATCTCCTGGAGGAAGGCATGGCAGCCCACTCTAGTATTCTTGCCTAGAAAATTACATGGACAGAGGAGCCTGGTGGTCTACAGTCCATGGGGTTGCAAAGAGTCAGACATGACTGAGTGACTAAGCACAGCACAGGTGATGTTCAAAGTTATCCCTATGACATCATTTCACTGAGCTTACATTCTGATGTTTAAAGGGAGAGACTAGTCTCTTTGTTACCAAGATGTATTATTGTTGTTAAATCTGCTTTTTTTCCCCTAATCATCCTCGCCGCGAATAAATTTACACCAAGGAAGAAAACCAAAGATAAGAACAAACTACAGATAGTACATATACTTCTATATTTTAAGGGTACAAAAAAATTATGCTACAAGAATTCCATGTGGAAGGATTCTAATTAAAAATGGCTAAATGAGAGATAAATAAGGCAAATAATATTTGCAATAATGTTATTACTCACATTAAACTATTCTTAAAATTGTAATTACCATATATTTTAATTTAATTATCAAATAAAATCTATTTAAGTGTATTTAAAAAACATTTTTATTAGCCTTATTAATATGAATAATTGAGTCAAAGTAACAATACTCGTTAAAACACTGGTAAAATTGAAAATACAATGAAAAAAAATCTGTAATGCCTTAAGCAGAGTCCCAAATGTGTAAAATGCAGCCTACATTATCATCAGCTCTATTCTTTACATGAGCGCCGTCTGTTTGTATGTCCTTTAATTCTGTGTTCAGATCTTGGCTTTGCTCCTTAGCAGCTGCCCGATCTCAGGCAAGGGATTCAACCTCTCTGGGCCTCAGTTTCATATCTGTATGTAAAAGGGGAGCTATTGATACCCACCTCCTAGAGTTGTTGTTTTTGAAGATGAAACTAATGAAATCATATAAGGCCCAGAACACAACCTAGCACATAGTAAGCACAATAAGCCTTAGCGATCACTGTCACACCACTGGAAATTTGCACACCCCTAAGCCTTTGACTGTGTGGATCACAATAAACTGTGGAAAATTCTGAAAGAGATGGGAATACCAGACCACCTGAACTGCCTCCTGAGAAACCTATATGCAGGTCAGGAAGCAACAGTTAGAACTGGACATGGAACAACAGACTGGTTCCAAATAGGAAAAGGAGTACGTCAAGGCTGTATATTGTCACACTGCTTATTTAACTTCTATACAGAGTTACATCATGAGAAATGCTGGGCTGGAAGAAACACAAGCTGGAATCAAGATTGCCGGGAGAAATATCAATAACCTCAGATATGCAGATGACACCACCCTTATGGCAGAAAGTGAAGAGGAACTCAAAAGCCTCTTGATGAAAGTGAAAGTGGAGAGTGAAAAAGTTGGCTTAAAGCTCAACATTCGGAAAATGAAGATCATGGCATCCGGTCCCATCACTTCATGGGAAATAGATGGGGAAACAGCTGAAACAGTGTCAGACTTCATTTTTTGGGGCTCCAAAATCACTGCAGATGGTGACTGCAGCCATGAAATTAAAAGACACTTACTCTTTGGAAGGAAAGCTATGACCAACCTAGATAGTATATTGAAAAGCAGAGACATTACTTTGCCTAACAAAGGTCCATCTACTCAAGGCTATGGTTTTTCCTGTGGTCATGTATGGATGTGAGAGTTGGACTATAAAGAAAGCTGAGCACCAAAGAATTGATACTTTTGAACTGTGGTGTTGGAGAAGACTCTTGAGAGTCCCTTGGACTGCAAGGAGATCCAATCAGTCCATCCTAAAGGAAATCAGTCCTGGGTGTTCTTTGGAAGGACTGATGCTGAAGCTGAAACTGCAATACTTTGGCCACCTGATGCGAAGAGCTGACTCATTGGAAAAGACCCTGATGCTGGGAGGGATTGGGGGCAGGAGGAGAAGGGGATGACAGAGGATGAGATGGCTGGATGGCATCACCGACTCAATGGACATGAATTTGTGTGAACTCCAGGAGTTGGTGATGGACAGGGAGGCCTGGTGTGCTGTGATTCACGGGGTTGCAAAGAGTCAGACACGACTGAGCGACTGAAGTGAACTGAACTGAAGGAACCACCTATAGTTGTCTAAGATATCAGGCAACATGTCCACTGAGCTTCAGGGTATATTGGTTGACTGCTTTCTGCATGAGCAGGAGAGAGCTACTGCGGTCATCGACAGTTTAAGAGAAGCTCTGGCTAGGTGCTTCTTTAGTCCACAACTGTTCTTCCAGAGAAAAGATCATGGGACCAGTCGCCCCTCCTTCCTCTGTGCAGCCCCTTTCCACCAAAGAGAATCACCAAGCCAGAGACCCAGTGCATCTTCTCATTGTATCTTTCCCATCAGGGAGAAATGAAACAAACAGCACTACTGCCAGCTTCACAGTCATTCATCCTGAGACAGCTGACCTTGCTGGACCTTCTCATAACCATAACTAAGCAGAAGCTGGGTCATGTTAACAGCTGGGTAGAAACTGAGAGGGTACACAGGTTTCTTTTTTTTTTTTCCTTTTTTTGGAGGCATGCTGCTTGAGGCTTGGGGAATCTTAGTTCCTTAACCAGGGAATGAACCCATACCCTCTGCAGTGGAAGAATGGAATCTTAGCCACTGAACTGCCAAGGAAGTCCCTGCACATATTTCTTAATGCTTTATATAACTCTCCCTTCCCTTTACAGTCTCCATGGATAGCAGTGAATTTATTACCCCAATCACATGTGGCAATCGAGAAGCAACATTCATTTATTAAATATGTCTTCTTGTTCCATAAGAAAAATCATGCACAGGCACAGAAACACAGATAGAGACACACAGACACAATCATTGCCTAAAATCTAAGATATTTATGGTCTTCATTTTAGTGCACAGTGGGCTTGACTATGCAGTTTATAGGATAACCAAGTTGTGTCCTCCTTATTTAGATCAAAAGGTGATAGATGCATAAAGTGATAGATCAAAAGGTGAAAAGAGCATTTCTAAGATTAATAGAGAAGTTAGGAGACATCTCTATTTTTTTTCTTTCTAAATTATGGGTCCAAAACAGAAATTTTATCTCAAGAAGTATCCATCTCCCACATTGGAGTGTCTCCTTTCCGTGTGTAAACTACAAATATTCATAGAGCTAAACTATGTGTCATCTGCATATCTGAGGTTATTGATATTTCTCCCGGCAATCTTGATTCCAGCTTGTGCTTCCTTCAGCCCAGGCTGACTTTATTTTTCTGGGCTCCAAAATCACTGCAGATGGTGATTGCAGCCATGAAATTAAAAGATGCTTACTCCTTTGAAGGAAAGTTATGATCAACCTAGACAGCATATTAAAAAGCAGAGACATTAGTTTGTCAGCAAAGGTCCATCTAGTCAAGGCTATGGTTTTTCCAGTAATCATGTATGGATGTGAGAGTCTGACTATAAAGAAAGTTGAGGGCCGAAGAATTGATGCTTTTGAACTGTGGTGTTGGAGAAGACTCTTGAGAGTCCCTTGGACTGCAAGGAGATCCAACCAGTCCATCCTAAAGGAGATCAGTTGTGGGTGTTCATTGGAAGGACTGATGTTGAAGCTGAAACTCCAATATTTTGGCCACCTGATGGGAAGAGCTGAATCATTGGAAAAGACCCTGATGCTGGGAAAGATTGAGGGCAGGAGGAGAAGAGGATGACAGAGGATGAGGTGGTTGGATGGCATCACCGACTCGATGGACATGGGTTTGGGTGGACTCCAGGAGTTGGTGATGGACAGGGAGGCCTGGTGTGCTGCAGTTCATGGGGTCGCAAAGAGTCAGACATGACTGAGCGACTGAACTGAACTGACTGAAACTATGGGTTCCATCACTTTCACTCCAAATGCACGAGGCCTCCTCTGGTGTAACTAGAAACCAAGTCTGGCCCATTGTGAGTGATAAGAATCAACTCAAGATGGTGATTTCGTCACTAGTTGTACACTCTTCCTTTCCAGGCTGTTTTGCATTCTGTAAGATTGTTGTGTTAGTTAGGACTTGTCAAGGCAGGTCTACAGAAAAATACTCATGTTGTTGCAGTCAGGGGATATTTCCATCGTGTCCTTAGGCCCTTTCAAAGCACTGTTGTTTTGGCCTGATGTTATGTAGAGCAATTGAAACAGAATTCTCCAATATATATATCTATATCTCTTTCTTTTTCACTTATGAGAGATTTTCTGTTAGAAAAAAACTGCAGCAATTAATTGAACAGTGCTTGATCTTAAAATAGAAGATTATTAACAGTGTCTAGCTCTGTGCAGCTTGCATGATTGGAGCTCAAAAAGTACTTGTTGATGAGGTGGTTGGGAATGATACGCTGGAATATGGATAGACACACACAAGCCTAAAAGCTGCCAGGGGAAGTTCTGCTCTGATGTCATTGTCTATGCAGCTGCAAAAGTCTCAGTAGAAACCACCCAATTAATATTAATTCCCAGTAAGCATTCTAAATGAATGAGGGAGACACATTGGGTTCAGACTCCTGGCTGTGTTAATTATTACAATTTTTTTTTTTTTTTTGCCTTTTAGATTTAAGGCAATTGAAAACAAATTTTTGCACCCTATTTTTCTGTTTAATTAGAATTGGTTTAACGTTGAGCTGGAATTTCTTTTCTATGCCTCACCTGTTCAGGACCAAATTAAGAAAATAAAAATAAATTCAGGATGATGCTCAGCTTGAGGGTAAAGAGCTAAACAATGGTTTCTCAGCTAATAATCCCACATCCAACTTTATTGATAAAATTTAAAGAATTGATAGGAAACCTCTACCCACTCTCACAGACCATCTCTACCCCATTCCTCTGTTAATGATGGATATTCAAAATCAAGTTATAAAAGACATTGTTGCTTATATTTAATGTGATTCCTGATTAGTTGCAATTAGAGCTACATATTAATCTGTTTTCCATTTGTTCCATCTGTTCTTTGTTCTCTTTTTCTGCCCGCATTTGGATCTCTTGCTGGGTTTTTAGCTATAACTCTCTGTATTGTTATTTAGTGGTTTCTCTAGGGTTCAGAGTGTTCTCTTTAACTTATCACACTCTACCTGCAAGTAACCTTCATGTATCCTATAAGAACTTTAAGAAAACATACTTACATTTCTCTCCTCCCAGTCTTTATGCTATTGTTATCAACTTTTTTCTGCTTATATTTTAAACACTATACTACTTTGCTACTGTCTTTGCTTTAAACAAAACATTTAAGTGAGAAAACAGTCTTTTTACTCACATAGTTACTATTTCCATAGCTCTTTAGTTCCTGTGTAGAACATCAACCCATGTCTTACACTGTGTTCGTGTTAAGTAGCTTCAGTTGTGTCCCACTCTTTGCGATCTTATGGACCATAGCCCACCAGACACCTCTGACCATGGGATTCTCCAGGCAAGAATACTAGAGTGGGTTGCCATGCCCTCCTCCAGGGTATCTTTCCAACCCCTGGATTGAACCCAAGTCTCTTTCATCTCCTGCATTGGCAGGTGGGTTCTTTACCACTAGCGCCACCTGGGAAGCCTTAAGTTAAAAATAGATCACAAACTTCAGTGCAAAACCTAACATTATAAAACCTCTAGAAGAAACATAGGAGAAAATCTTTATGATGTGAGGTTAGGTAAAAACGTCTTAGATATGATCTAAACAACAGTCCATAAAAGAAAAAAATTGGACTTCATCAAAATAACTGCTCTTTGTTAATAAATAACTGCATTGTTAATAAAATGAGAGCATAAGCCACAGTCCGGAAGAAGATGTTTGCAACTCTCCTACCTGAAAAAGGACTTGAATGCAGAATATGTCAAACACTAATAAACTCCAACAAGGAACAAACCCAATAAAACAAATGGCTATAAGATTTGAACAGGTATTTATGAAAGAAGATGTAAGGATGCAAATGGACACATTAAAATGTGCTTGGCATCTGCAGTCATTAAAGGATATGCAAATTAGAACCTCAGTGAGACACTGCTGCTGCTGCTGCTGCTAAGTCGCTTCAGTCGTGTCGGACTCTGTGCGACCCCATAGACGGCAGTCCACCAGGCTCCCCCGTCCCTGGGATTCTCCAGGCAAGAACACTGGAGTGGGTTGCCTTTTCCTTCTCCAATGCATGAAAGTGAAAAGTGAAAGTGAAGTCACTCAGTCGTGTCTGACTCTTAGCGACCCCATGGACTGCAGCCCACCAGGCTCCTCCATCCATGGGATTTTCCAAGCAAGAGTACTGGAGTGGGGTGCCATTGCCTTCTCCAGTGAGACACTACTACATACAAATTAGACATACCACTCCTTTCAAAATAGACTGACCAGATCAAGTGTTGGCAAAGATACGGAGCAACTTGAATACCCATTCACTGCTGGTGAGAAAGTGGTTCAACCATGTTGGAAAACAGTTTAGCAGTTTTTTCTTTTTTTAATAATTTTATTTACTTATTTTCGGCTATGCTGGGTCTTCACGTCCACTTGGACTTTTGTCTAGCCACCACAAGCAGGGGCACTCTCCAGTTGTAGTGGGCTCAGTAGTTGCAGCTCCCCAGCTCTAGAGCGCATGCTCAATCGTTGTGATGCAGGAGGTTAGTTGCTTGTGGAATATGGGGTCTTTCTGGATCAGGTACAGGAACCCATGTCTCCTGCCATTGACAGGCAGATTCTTTACCACAGAGCCACCAGGGAAGCCCAGTTTGGCAATTTCTTAAAAAGTTAAACATATATCGACCATCTGATCCAGCTATCCCACATCTTAGGCATTTTCCCAAGACATGAAAGCATTATATATACACAAAGACTGTGACATGGATGTTCACAGTAGCTCTATTAGCAACAGCAAAACCTGGAAGCAACAAATGGATAGAGTGGAATACTGCTGCGAAGTAGCTGTCTTGAAACACTTAGTAAACTTATGTTCATGTGGTGTCCTCTGGGAGCATCCACAAGGGCTGGGGAGCATCCTCTCAGGAGCATCCTTCCCCCTCTGGATGGGTGCTGGGTCCCTCTCCCTGTGCCTTTGTTCCGCAGGGACCCAAGCTTGGACACCAACGTGATGGGACTGGCCTCAAGCACCAGCTCATCAGATGTCCACACTGACCCCACAGTGAGGACCCCAGTGCCGAGAGATCACTAAATAGCAAATAAAAACATCCTGACTGGTGGAGAAAGAACCCCAGAGGAAGAAAAATGCTGTTTTCCTGGTTTTTGAACCAGGAGCCCAACATCTTTACTTTGCACGAGGACAGGCAAATTGCGCTTCCAGCTCTCTACAGAGCTTATAGGAGAGCAAGAGAAAGCACAGCTCTGTATGAGCGTGTGTGTGTGTGTGTGTGTGTGTGTGTGTGTGTGTGTAGCAGCATCAGGAGGAGATAGCGTGACATGGAAGGCAGATGGAGCTCCAGCCTCCAAACCTTTATGAAAAAGGTTCTTGGCCTGCCTTTGGCATCCAGAGTATGGAAGCCTTTTCTTTGTCCCACCCTTGACTGTGGGCATTAATTAAACAATATATTAAAAAGCAGTTACCACATGCCCCATACTAGTCTGGACCCTGGAATTGCTTTACATGGGTCGTGAGCATCTCTTTAAAAAGTGATATTTGATCTGAAAGCAAAGTGGCGTCTGATTTGAAGCCATCCTGAAAGATCTGGAGGAGGAAGACTCCAAACAGAAGAAACAAAACCTCAAGGCGGGGGAAAAAACTTAACTAACAGTGGCTTAACAGTGATGTGGGTGCAGAAGTAATTTTCTGGGATATTTCACTGAAGAAAGGTTACCTCTCTCTGACCTTAAAGGGGGAACCATTTAATCTACTAAATTATAGGCTTGACCAACCCTAATGGTATCATCATTCACTTTGTCCACTGGAGAACACGGATGAGCTATTGAACATTAGCCGTGACCTCTATTTACTACCGTGAGTTGAGATTAAGTGCCTCTTTGCTACCTCCAGCCTTCCCTAAAATACTATTTAGAATAAATGTGTTCATTCAACAAATCTTGCTTAAGTACCTCTTTAATGTTCAAAGGCTCTCTAAGAGAAACACTAGGGAATAAAACCTTCATGTTCTTGGGAATCTAGCAATGGGCAAAGGGCACTTAACCTTGAGAATCTGATGAATACTTGAAGAGATGCAACCTCTGTGTCTGCTTTGGGAGCCTAGCTGGGGTAGAATCCTTTTTATCTAAGGTTTAATAGAGGGAGGTTCTGTGAACTGAGGTCTTCCCTGGTGGCTCAGCCAGTGAAGAATCTGCCTGCAGTGCAGGAGACCCTGGTTCAATCCCCAGATTGGAAAGATCCCCTGGAGAAAGGAATGGCTACCCACTCCAGTATCCTTGCCTGGAGAATTCCATGGACAGAGGAGCACCTGGCTGGTTACAGTCCATGGGGTCCCAAAGAGTCAGACATGACTGAGTGACTGACACTTTCTGCGAGATGAACCAAGAATCTGGGTATATCAAAGAACCAGTTGATATCAGGCTGAAAAAAAGATCTTATAGATACTAAAAAACTCAGAATCTTGTGTACCATTTTCCCAAAGTCCTCTTTAGTTTAGAAGCATATGTATGCTTTTTAGGGAAAAAAAAAAATTTCTGGTCTTGAAATCTAGGGTAGTGCAACTAAATTTTTTTTTAAAAAATACCAATTTTCTCTTACACTTACATCTTTAAACATTTATTTATTTACTTGGCTGCCTCAGGTCTTAGTTGCAGAACTCGGGATCCTCACTGCACCATGTGGAATCTTTCATTGCCCCAAGAGGACTCTCTAGGTGTGTCACGTGGACTCCAAAGTAGGCAGGATGTGGGCTTAGTTGCTCTTTGGCACAAGGGATTTTAGTTCCCTGACTGGGGACTTAACCCACATCCCTGGCATTGCAAAGCAGATTCTTTTTCTTTTTCAAAAATTTATTTATTTATTTTATTTTTGGTTGCACTGAGCCTTTGTTGCTGCGCATAGACTTTTTTTAGTTGCGGTGAGTGGGAGTTGCTCTTTGCTGCCATACAGCAGCTTCTCACTGCAGTGGCTTTTCTTGCTGTGGGGCACAGGCTCTAGGTGCATGGGCTCAGTAGTTGGGACGCACGGAATTTGTTGCTTCGCACCATGTGGGATCTTCCCGGAACAGGTATCAACTCTGTGTCTCTTGCATTGGCAGGTGGATTCTTAACCACTGGACTGCCAGGGAAGATTCGGAAGCTTATATATGCTTTTTTAAAAGTTAGAGTACAACTATGCTCATTTATTTTACCAAACTTCTCCATGGATCAATTTGAAAAAAGAGTGAGACAAAAACTGGCATGGCAACCCACTCCAGTGTTCTTGCCTGGAGAATCCCAGGGACGGGGGAGCCTGGTGGGCTGCCGTCTATGGGGTTGCACAGAGTTGGACACAACTGAAGTGACTTAGTAGTAGCAGAGACATTTAACATTTTTTAAGTTTCCACTTCTCAGAAACAATGCAATTTAAAACTCTCAAGGTGACTAAATCATAACCTTTATAAAACCTTGTTCTTAAACTATGTTTGAAGATCCCTTGGATTTAGAGCTCAACATATTTTATAGAATATTTATTCCATCCTTACATTTCAGAAATAATAAAACTAAGGTCCAAAAAGTCAATTGGCTTTACATAATTTTACATAAATTACATCCTGGCTTCCCAGGTCAGCAAAAAACAAGACCAGGAGCTGACTGTGGCTCAGATCATGAACTCCTTATTGCAAAATTCATACTTAAATTGAAGAAAGTACAGAAAACACTAGACCATTCAGGTATGACCTAAATCAAATCCCTTATGATTATACAGTGGAAGTGACAAATAGATTTAAGGGATTAGAACTGACAGATTGCCTGAAGAACTACGGACGGAGGCTCGTGAGACTGTACAGGAGACAGGAATCAAGATCATCTCCAAGAAAAAGAAATGTAAAAATGCAAAATGGTTGTCTGAGGAGGCCTTACAAATAGCTGTGGAAAGAAGAGACGCTAAAGGCAAAGAAGAAAAGAAAAGATATACCCATTTGAATGCAGAGTTCCAAAGAATAGCAAGGAGAGATAAGAAAGCCTTCCTCAGGGATCAATGCAAAGAAATAGATGAAAACAACAGAATGGGAAAGACTAGAGATCTCTTCAAGAAAATTAGAGATATCAAGGGAACATTTCATACAAAGATGGGCACAATAAAGGACAGAAATGGTATGGACCTAACAGAAGCAGAAGATATTAAGAAGAGATGGCAAGAACACACAGAAGAACTGTACAAAAAAGATCTTCACAACCCAGATAATCACAATGGTGTGATCACTCATGTACAGCCAGACATCCTGGGATGTGAAGTCAAATGGGCCTTAGAAAGCATCACTGAGAACAAAGCTAGTGGAGGTGATGGAATTCCAGTTGAGCTATTTCAAATCCTGAAAGATGATGCTATGAGAGTGCTGCACTCAATATGCCAACAAATTTGGAAAACTCAGCAGTGGCCACAGGACTGGAAAAGGTCAGTTTTCATTCCAATCCCAAAGAAAGGCAATGCCGAAGAATGCTTACTACTGCACAATTGCACTCATCTCACACACTAGTAAAGAAATGCTCAAAATTCTCCAAGCCAGGTTTCAACAGCACGTGAACCGTAAACTTCCAGATGTTCAAGCTGGTTTTAGAAAAGGAAGAGGAACCAGAGATCAAATTGGCAACATCTGTTGGATCAGCAAAAAAGTAAGAGAGTTCCAGAAAAACATCTACTTTTGCTTTATTGACTATGTCAAAGCCTTTGACTATGTGGATCACAACAAACTGTGGACAATTCTTCAAGAGATGGGAATACCAGACTACCGGACCTGCCTCTTGAGAAATCTGTATGCAGGTCAGGAAGCAACAGTTAGAACTGGATATGGAACAATAGACTGGTTCCAGATTGGGAAAGGAGTATGTCAAGGCTGTATGTTGTCACCCTGCTTATTTAACTTCTATGCAGAGTACATCATGAGAAAAGCTGGGCTGGATGAAGTACAAGTTGAAATCAAGATTTCCCAGAGAAATATCAATAACCTCAGATATGCAGATGACACCACCCTTATGGCAGAAAGTGAAGAAGAACTAAAGAGCCTCTTGATGAAAGTGAAAAAGTTGGCTTAAAACTCAACATTCAGAAAACTAAGATCACGCATCTGGTCCCATCACTTCATGGCAAATAGATGGGGAAACAATGGAAACAGTGAAAGATTTTATTTTGGGGGCCTCCAAAATCACTGCAGATGGTGATTGCAGCCATGAAGTTAAAAGACACTTACTCCTTGGAAGGAAAGTTATGACCAACCTAGACAGCATATTGAAAAGCAGAGACATTACTTTGCCAACAAAGGTCTATCTAGTCAAGGCTATGGTTTTTCCAGTGGTCATGTATGGATGTGAGAGTTGGACTATAAAGAAAGCTGAGCACTGAAGAATTGATGCTTTTGAACTGTGGTGTTGGAGAAGACTCTTTAGAGTCCCTTGGACTGCAAGGAGATTCAACCAGTCCATCCTAAAGGAAATCAGTCTTGAGTATTCATTGGAAGGACTGATGCTGAAGCTGAAGCTCCAATACTTTGGCTACCTGATGTGAAAAACTGACTCATTTGAGAAGACCCTGATGCTGGGAAAGATTTAAGATGGGAAGAGAAGGGGATGACAGAGGATGAGATGGTTGGATAGTATTACCAACTCAATGGACATGAGCTTGAGTAAACTCTGGGAGTTGGTGATGGATAGGGAGGCCTAGCATGCTGCAGTCTATGGGGGTCGCAAAGAGTCAGACACGACTGAGCGACTGCACTGAACTGAACTTCCCAGGTGGCGCTAGTGGTAAAGAACCTGCCTGCCAACACAGGAGATGTAAGAGACTCTGGTTCAGTCCGTGGGTGGGGAATATCACCTGGAGGAGGGCATGGCAACCATTCTAGTATTCTTGCCTGGAGAATCCCATGGACAGAGGAGCCTGGCAGGCTACAGTCCATTGTGTTCAGAGTCGAATACAATTGAAACGACTTAGCATGCACACACAAAATGTTACATCCTTCTCTTTCACTGTCCATGATTTTTTCTTAGAATATATATGGGCTTATAACAAATTAGATAAGCTTGTAAGTAGTTTTGTTATCTGACCTGAAAATAAAGTGGAAAATAGAGAAATGAGAATAGGGATGGTCCATCTCCAAGAGTAGAAAAGACCTGCTTAAATTACCTCTGTGGTCAGAGCCACACAAAGGAACCTGTGATAAGCAAACCAAATCTATATTTTATTTCTGTGGCAACCAAGAGATACATAGTTAAATAATGCACCTGATTCTTCACCGTAATTAATTTCTTATGTGTTGGGATGGTTAACACCTCTAAAGATCACAAAAAAAGAACCTGATGAAAACACTTTATAAACACACACACTCACAATATAAATCTAAAACCATGTTCTTCCATTTACTCTGCCTTCATTCTTACAGTGCTTTTATGTTTTATTGAGAACGTAGAGGACAGATTGCACATGTAATGGAATTTTCTTTCTCAAAGATCTCACATTTTAGCTAGCCACTTTTGCAGATATTCAGAGATTTTTGTCTCATGCATAAGTTAGTTCAACTCAATCATTCTGTTGATCTTGATACATATTTACACAGTGAGCTTCACCTAAAATATGAAAAGGGAAGATGAGAATTCCTATATGGTAAGTATTCATAGCAGTGGCTGCATATTAATGTATTTGGGGAGATTTAAAAAATACTATGTCCAGATCAGTTCCTCAGATTTCTCATTTAACTGTCTGATGCTTACTAAAAATACTTACTGTTTGTTATTAATCAAGTGGTACAAATAAGTGAAAGCTATAGTAAAATATCTAAACTTGTCAATTTAGAGATTAACATTTTTAATTAATCTCATTCTTTGACTTAAGAGTATGACACAATTTAAGTCCCTAGGTTATGAGTTTATTCCTTGAAAGTTACAAGCAAAAAATTATCAGCTATCAAGAATAAGAACAAAACGATGATTTACAGTTTGGTAAAAATTTTAAGATCTTATATTTTAATTAAAATATGTTTATTTCTATAGAAAAGAAAAACAGAGACACAGATAGTTTAATTGACTTGTAAATACAATTGCTGGTGAAGCTAGAACTAGAACCAGTTCATCAGGCTTTGTGTCTACTCTGTCTTGACAGTGACCTATAAATATATGGGCCCCTCCCTCACGCACATTGAATACCTGACTTTTCTTTGACTGATCTGCAAGGGTTTGGGGAATCTTTGGACTTGAAATCATGATATTAGCTTTGCAAATACCACATTAACATAATAAGCAGCAGATTTTGATTTTGCAAGGGGGTAAAACTTGAATATCTTGTCAAGTACTAAAAATGGATTATTTATTTTAAAACACACTTCAGCAATTTCCCAGGAGCAAAAGTGAATTTTCAGTCAATGGATCCTAACATCCCCCATGAAATTATTATACTAAGAACTAAGTGGACACATCATTGATCAGTGATAGCGGGGCACATCATTTGCCTTGCAGTCAAACCTGTCTAGACAAAACAGCTTATTTTACTAAGTAATGAGATTCCTGAAAAAAAAAAAAAAAATGACCTCATGTCATTTGATTACTGCACTTACAGGAAAAACTTTTAAACCCAATAGTTAACAAAATGGTTTATTTTGTATCTCTTTGAATATTTATGACTGCATTACCTTCGATGAAAACAGCAGGCAAATCTGCGCTGACATCTTTTATGACTCCCAGGGTATTCCAGGGATCAATAGAATCATTGGGAAAGATAATTTTGCTTTCTGTCATAATCAGGCCACCAGAGAATTCATTTGTGGCCTAAATGAGCCACTGAAACACACTGAAGTCAGGGCTAGAGATATCTGAAGATTGCGAAGAAAAAAGCTACACAAAAGGAAGAGGGGACAGATTAAATTTTAGATCCTGGGGAGCAGAAATGAGGAGATATAAAGAAAGATTATAGAAACTGATTTTTTTTTTTGCTTTGTTTTCTCTTGAGAATCTTGATTTATTAAAATGGCTAAAGGAATGTCTGTAATTTAAGAAAGGGGTTATTGAAAACCTAAGTATGTCAATATTCTCATGGAGAAATCTCCTGAATATGCTAAATTATAAGTTCCTTGCACACATCTAAAAATAGTGTGATACAGTAAAATGGCTTTCCATTTGACCTGCGTGTAGATTTGTTACTGAAAGTGTGTGTGTGTTGGGGGCAGGGTGGGGAGCGGGGGGTCTGGCTGTTTCTGTGCTCAAAAGCCAGTAAACAGGCCAGGTTGGTGGAAAGGAAAGTTTGCTTTATTTCAGACTCCAGCAACTGGAGGAGGGAAGGTGGTGGCGGACTTCTGTCCAAAGGCCTACTCTCCCACCCCTGACAAAGCAGGGGGTGAGAACTTTTATAAACAGAGGGGGGCAGTGGGGGGACTACATGCAGAAACAGCACAGCCATCTCTAACAGTCATCTCCAAAGTGGTCATCAGTGGTCTGACCGGCATGATCTCGATCATTTTAGGTGCGGTTAATCTTCAGTTCCAGGGTCCCTTTGTTCCCATTTCTTTGCAGTCCGTTCTCAGAATTGTGGCCTCTCATGTCCTGGATACAGTCTGATCGTCATGTACTTAACTTCTTCACCTGGTGTTTTGGTATCTGTAAGACAGCTCATAGGATATGGCTCAGAATAGTATCGATAGCCCTTGAGAAAGAGCTAAAGTCCTTGACTATGCTTATGACTACATTATTATTCTTTAGTCTCCTTTGACTGTTTCCCTTTGTTTCAGCATTTGTCAGTTCTCTGATTAAACTTATTCTTCGACTAAAATTTTCCACAGGCAAAAGGCAGGGAGAAGACATGGGGGGTGGAGGATGAGGGCAAGGATCATAGAGTCCCGCTCTGTTTCAGATTTACTCAAGAATGTTTACATACATAATATTCTTTCCTACTTGGCTGAAAGCAAGCACTGCAGCCCTGTTCTCTAGACCCTCAATTTCCCATGTGCATGAGATGTTACATTTAGCCCAGGTAGAGAAAATTAAACATTTCTTAATCAAAGAAGTCATTGTTAAGCTAAATCCCTAATACTGAACAAGTTAGCAGACCTTCTAAATTAAGTTGTGTTAGTGACTTTGTATGACCAAGTACAGACACCCTAGAAAGGTCTGAAGGCCTTTTAAGAATGAACTTGAGTCAGCTATAGAGATGTAGATGAACCTAGAGCCTGTTACACAGAATGAGACGTCAGAAAGAGAAAAACAAATATCATATATGAATGCTTATATATGGAATTTAAAACGGTGGTACTGATGAGCCTATTTGCAGGGCAGGAAGAGAGATGCAAACATAGAGAACACACTTGTGGACACAGCGGGGAAAGGAGAGGGTGGGATGCATTGTGAGAGTAGCTCTGACATACACACACCACCATGTGTAAAGTAGGTGGCTGGGGGGACCTGCTGGGTAGCACAGGAAGCTCAGCTCAGTGCTCTGTGATAACCTAGAGGGGTGGGATAGGGGCAATGGTGGGAGAGAGGCTCAAAGAGAAGGAAGGTATATGTACATATAACTGATTCACATTGTTGTACAGCAGAAACCAACACAACATGGTAAAGCGACTATACTTTAACTAAAAATAAATTTAAAATATATATATAGGCCTTGTATGATCTGGCCGGGCTCACCAGGCCAAACCTGTCTCCTGCCACTGTGATGCCACTCCCACCTACACTCATTTCTCAAACAATACTTCATTTCCATGGTCTAGTCTGTGTGCTTCCAGAGCTCTGTGTCTTTTCCACTTTATTCTCATCGATGTGAAACAATACCCTCTCCTTATCTGATTTGCAAACTTTTGCTATCCTTCTGCCAGAACTGAGAGATTACTTCTTCCGAAATTTCTCCTGATCTTTCCCCAGTTGCTTCCTGCTTCATCTTCAGAGCTTTGTCTACCTCTTTGCCCATGTTCCTATGAAAGCACTCAGCCCCAGCCCAACATCTATACCAGTGCCAGGCTTCAAACTGAACCAAAGAATCAGAATTATGAATAATAGTGTAGAAATGTGATTCATCTTAAGTTCCACAACTATATCAAGAATTGATGCAGTATCATAGGAGTTTATAGCTCTTGGCAAGTAGGGAAAAAATATAGTAAAAGTGATCTAGAGCTCCTGGAATGAGGGCGAGCGACAGTTAAAATTTCAGATGGGGAGGATGGAGTGGGCATCATCGAGAAGGTGGTTTAAGCAAAGATTTGAATGAGGTGAAAGAATGATGTCCTAGAACTTCAGTCAGTGTGCCTGCCCCAGAGGGAGTGCAGTGAGAGTGGAAAGGGTGAGGTCAGACTGGGTGGGACCCTGTGTGCCAACCATGAGGTTCTCTTTAGCTCTCAGACTTCTATGGGAACTCTCTTTCCTAGTGCCAGCTTCGTAGTGGGAAGCTGATATCTGAACCATCCATTTTGCAGGGAATGTCTTACCTGGAATTGTGAGTAAATTCTCAGGGGAAAGAGAGGAATCCAAAGAGGATAACATGCTACATTTGTGCCTTATGTTGCCTTGTGATAATGTGATTTATAATAAAAAGTTTATACTCGATCCTTGTCCCCATTTCTGACACAGAGCTGCTGAAACCCTTGGAATTTCCTAGGTGACGAGAGGGTGGTAACTTTCAAGCTGAACCTAAGGATGTGGGCTAGGTGCCAAGAGAACCAACCACATGATTAGAGGGTTGGAACTTTCAGTCCAACCTCCTGACCTCTGGGAAGTGGCACAGGGAGAGGCTAGAGGTTAAATCAATCACTGATGGCCAAGGTTTACCTAATCTTGCCTGTGTAATGAAGCCTTCATAAAACCCCAAAAGGACAGTATTCAGAGAGTGTCTAGGTTGATGAAATATGGAAATTCAGGGAAAGTGGTACACTCAGAAAAGGCATAGAATCTCTGAGCCCTCCCTATACCTTGCTCTATGCATCTCTTCCATCTGACTGTTTTTGAGTTATATTTTTTTTTAATAATAAGCTGATGATCTAATAAGTAGAAAGTTTCCCTGAGTTCTGTGAGTCACACTAGCCAATTAACTGAACCCCAAGGAGGAGTCATTGGAACCTCCAATCTACAGCTAGTGAGTCAGAACTACAGCTGACAACCCCATCTTGTGATTGGCAGCTGAAGAGGGAAAGCGAGCAATTTTGCAGGACTGAGCCCTTAACCTGTGGAATCTGACACTTTCTCCAGGCAGATAGTGTCCAAATTGAGCTGAATTGTAGGACACCCAGCTGGTGTCATGAAATTTCTGGGTGCTGTAGAAAAATTACCCCCAAGGCGGAATTGGTCCCAGAGTTTTATACATAAAGCCTGGTGAATGCCTGGCATGAATTGAAAATGAATGAATTGAAAATTGAAAAGCAGAAAGCATGGAAACATCTTTTAGGTGATAGATATTAAATAATAAAAAGATGGAAAAACAGTCAGCCAGTGCCTGGTATTGCTTTTGGACATCCAGATTGTCTACAAATCCCATCCACAAGAATGAAAACTAAAGGAAAAGAATAGAATAAAAGATAATATGGGATTTCATCATTAATCTTACCAAAAAGAGACCATCAGATAAGTAGGACCTACCTCTTCAGGTTAAACAAAATGATGGGGGACAGGTCATGGAGAGGGTGCCCCAAAGTAGGAGAGCCACCAAGGAAGCCCTAAGTAGGAGAGGACCTCCAAAAATAGGTCAGATTTTCTTTACTATGGGAAATCTGTCCACAAGGGCCACCATTCAGACAGAAAGAAAGTTTGTTAACAACTTGGGCTCCCTCCTGAAGTCTGCCAACAGAAGATACAGCATTGGGCAAGGGGAAAGACACATAGTCAAGAAAAATCACCATCAGTCAACATTCTGGAAAAATACAAAGGTTGGGCCACAAGTACCAGCAAGTATTTGTGATAAGGAGATCTTTTGCACTTAACTCTTCTAAACCTTTTCTAGGTCACAAACCTAGAATTTGATGATGCCTCTTGACATTCTCCCCAGGGAAATGTTCACATGAACACTCAAATTCATGTTCAGTTTCAGAGACTTCAAAGACCTCTTGTGGCCTGTGGATGCCAGGTAAGACCCTTTGGAATAGAAGCTATTCCAAAGAATTTCCCCTTCACAGAAATTTAAAGCTTGGTAGGAGAATATCCTTTCACCTGTACTGTATAAAACAAAGAATTGTTAATACAGATGGTGCAGGGGGTACAGGGGAAACCATGGCCTTTAATACAGTACTGCCTTAGTAGATGGAGGGGCAAAGGGTTCTGAGGAATGATTCACATCTCATAGCTGTAGCTGGCCAAGTTCTTAGCCTACAGAAATAATAATGATAGTCAAAGATTGTTGTGTACCTACCACATGTCAGGTCTCTGGCACCAAGCTGTTCATGAATTTAACAGTTAGTAATCGAGAATTTTAGTAGTCATCTTACATAAGTTAATACACAGAGAGAACTTAGAGGATAGCTTGAAGTGTATCAAGGTAAGTTAGGCTTCCCCAGTGGTTCGATAGTAAAGAGTCTGCCTGCAAGGCAGGAGATGTGGGTTCAATCCCTGGGTTAGGAAAATCCCCTAGAGGAGGAAATGGCAACCCACTCTAGTATTCTTGCCTGAAAAATCCCATGGACACAAGAACCCAGCAGACTACAGTTCATGGGGTCGCAAAGAGTGAGATGTGACTGAACACTGCACAGCACTCCAAGCAAAGGTATCTATTATTATTACAGTCAGGAAGTACTAAAGTGCTGGGGCAGGCTACGTAGAAAGCCCCACAAGGGCAGCTAACACCACCCTTCCCTGAAAAGTCATTGACCCATCCGAAGCATAATAACCAAATATTCCCCTTAATGCTCATTATATTTTGGTTAAGACTGCCAGGAAACTACATTGAGTGTGAATATCCAAAGCTACTGCTGAAACCAAGACTGAACCAGGGACCTTTAGGTCTTCAGCTAATGCTCTCCCAAGCGAGCTATTTCAGCTTGCTCACGTGACTTCTCCTGTATAACCATAACGGAATAATATTTGTGTTACAATAATAAAAGAAATTTCAATAATAATATTGAAAATAGTATTGAAAATAATAATATTTCAATAATAAATTATAATAATAAAATAAAATTCAACTGGAGGTAGGCATTTAACCAATCTTATAGAAATGACGGGGAGAAGGCAATGGCACCCTACTCCAGTACTGTTGCCGGAAAATCCCATGCACGGAGGAGCCTGGTAGGCTGCAGTCCATGGGGTCACACAGAGTCGGACACGACTGGAGTGACTTGGCAGCAGCAGCAGCATAGAAATGATGAGGCAAGATCCCTGTTTACAAGCTAGAGCTAAATAATTTCACTTTTCTCAATACTGTGTCTAACTGCCCTGTAATCTGTTTTTCCCATTTACAAATAAATATTGAACTTTTTTCACATCAAAAAAAAAAAAGTCCCACATAACTTTACTTGGCATTTCTATCCTAATATATGCTTAATTTCTAGAAAAATGGCAGCATGGTCCACTTAAAAACTTAATTAAATATTACTTTTCCATAAAAGCAACATTCCCATAGGTTGCCTAACATAGCCAGGATTGGAAGCCAACTGAAGACTAAAGCTCCAAGGAGATCACTAAAGTGAAATGCAGACACAAAAAAGAACTGAACGAGGAAGATGAAATAAGTGGAAATGCTCTGTGGTAACAGAATAACAGGCCTCCAAAATGGCCCATGTCCTAATGTTACAAATCCGGTCTGGCCGCTTGCTGCTCAACAATCAATACTCCAGAGAGAGACAAATGTTAACAGAAAGGAAAGTTGCTTTTAATCAGAATGTGGGCAATTGGGGGAGATGGTGGACTCAGTGTTGTTGTTCCCCCAATGCCCCCCAAGACTTTCTCCAAAGATTCTGCTCGGCCATGAAAGTTTTTAAGGGGAAAAAGGGAAGTAATCTCAATTAATCACTGAGATGGAGGGTGAGAGTCATCACCGTCCTGCACTGTTGCAGGCTTGTTAACTTGTGGTTTTTCTTCTGATACACTCATGTTAATACAGTTTACTCATGAGATTACTAAAGGGGAAGCTAAGGAAGACAACTGGTCATCTGCTAATTATTTAGCCTTCATTTCTACTTTTATGATCTACAAAAAGAACCAACAGATTAGTAAAGGTATGGTATGATAAGAAGATTTGAAAGGCAGACTTCCCCAGTAGTCCAGTGGTTAAGACTCTGGGCTTCCACTGCATGGGACATGGATTCGATCCCTGATCAGGGAACTAAGATCTCACATGCCATGTGGCATGGCCAAAAAAATTAGTTAACTAATTAAAATTTTTTAAAGATTGGAAAAGTGTGCTGGGGCCAAAGATGAATAGAGCCTTGGAGTGCCTGGTTTAAGGTTAGTGATGAGACAAAGGGGTGCCTCCTGCAGACTGTGCTTTTCTGCCAAAAGCTGCCTATAAATCCATACTTGTCAGAACATCATTCCATTTCTATGGGATTACGGGCAAAAGTTGGCCTTCTGTAATTTTCATGCTGACACAGGGTGCCATTTTCTTAGAGTGGAAGATAACCACATGGGTCTCAAGCATCTCTTTGCTGACCGTTGTAGTTGCCTGTTTACATACACAGGCAAAACAATCTACTTATTTTGATGCCCACAAAGATATAGATCATTATAAGCAACAGTGTTAATATTCTCTTAAGGCCAGTTCTTGGAATTGTGCCAGCCACAGATTCAGTATCACTCAAGATGGAGCAGCTTATGTCATGGCTGCGGTCTGGTCATCATGCAGTTAGCTTTTGTCCCTCTGGTGGCAGTTACAGTATCTAGAAAACAACTCAGGAATGCGCATCAGATACCGAGTCTGTGACTCTATTGTCCTAATCATTAGCTGCTTGAGGCTGCTCTTTTGTGACTCAGACAGGCCTTAAAGACTTCAGCTTTTCTACTTTTCTATAAACAAGAAGCAGAAGACAGGAAAGGGCCTTTGTGTTGTGCCTGGGCCCAGGGCTGAAGGGGAAGGGCATATGGTTCTGATCTGTTGCATTAATCCCCAGACAATACAATAAGAGGTAACCTGGCAAAGGAGAATTAAGGTAGCAGATGGAATTGTCTGCTAACCAGTTTACTTTGAGATGAGGAGAGCATACTCGACCAGCTAGGTGGGCCCATTGTAATCATTAGAGTCCTCATGGGTAGAAGAGGAAGCAGAAGAAAGAAAACCAGACAGCTAGTAGCTCAGGAGAGACCCAGCCTAACATCGCTGGACTAAAGGTGGAAGGGGACCAGAAGGAATGTGGGCAACAGCCTCTGAAAGCTGGAAAAGGCAAGAGAAAGGATTCTCTCCCTCTGTGTGTGTGTATGTGTGCTCAGTCATGTCTGACTCTTTGCAACCCCATGGACTGTAGCCTGCCAGGCTCCTCTGTCAATGGGATTTCCCAGGCAAGAATACTACAGCAGGTTGGCATTTCCTACTCTAGGGGATCTTCCTGACCCAGGGATAGAACCTGCGTCTCCCACATTGGCAGGTGGATTCTTTATCACTGAGCCACTTGGGGAGCCCATTCTTCCCTGGTGCCTGTGCAAAAGAACACAGCCCCGCCGCCATCTTGCTTTTAGCCCAGGGGTGTTAATTTGGGTCCTCTCACCTCTGGAACTGTAAGACAATAATAAATGTGTGCTATTTCAAGTGACTATGGTTGTGGCAATCTGTTACAATAGCAACCAGAAACAAATATAGGTTTGTATAAAAACTTTATTAGTAAGTTAACTGAATATTGGAATTTCAGAATGTATGATCTTTGAATTTTTAATACCAAATGTGCTTTGGATTAATTTTGTAGTTTGAAGGTAAGTTCTCTTTGAAGACTTAAAGTCTCAGATTCTTTTATCCTAAATAATTTTTAAACCTACAAACTCAATAAATATTGGAAGGTAGCATTGTAACTGAGTTCTGATACTGGTTTTAAGTAGATTCCATGTGGAATTTAATGTAGGAGACTAAATCTAACATCATTTTCCTTAGTCACACAAATTCTTACATCTCCTAGATAGTTAGGTAAAATTGGTATAATAAAAGAATTGGGCAGGACTCCTGGTAAATTTTAAACTACCATACAACTTAAGAGTCTGATCTCTGGAATGCAATATCTGTTTCCTTTCTGTATAAGTATTGATAATATTACTTATTGACTATAGGGTACGCTCTGAAATGTTTTCAGTGGAAATTTGTTTGTTTCATTAATGCTGTTTCACCAGTTAGACATAATTCAACAAGTGTGAATGATACTGATGCCAGCAGAACTTCCAGTTTTTTCAGACTTAAACTGCTAACTTCCCAGATGGCTCAAATGGTAAAGAGTCCGTCTGCAATGAGGGAGACCTGGGTTTGATCACTGGGTCTGGAAGATCCTCTGGAGGAGGGAATGGCAACCCACTCCAGTATTCTTGCCTGGAGAATTTCATGGACAGAGGAACCTTGCAGGCTACAGTCATGAGGCAGCATAGAGTCAGACACAAGTGAGTGAGAAACACTTCCACACTTTCCTTGGTGGTCCAGTGGCTGACTCCTCGCTCTCAATATAGGGGACCTGGGTTCCGACCCCGATCAGGAAACTAGACTGCACATGCCGCTGCGCTGCTACTGCTAAGTCACTTCAGTCGTGTCCGACTCTCTGTGACCCCATAGACGGCAGCCCACCAGGCTCCTCTGTCCCTGGGATTCGCAAGTAAGTTCAAATGTTGCAACAAAGATCCCACATGCCCCAGCTAAGACAGGGCACAGTCAAATAAATAAAGAAATGTTCAGAAAAAAAAAAAAACCATTGGGCAACTGAATTCCCTGGACCTCAGTTTCCTCTATAAAATGGAGATAATAGCTGTTAGGGACTGAATTGCATTTTCCCAAATTTCAGATGTTGAGGTCTTAACTCGCAGCACCTCAGACTGTTACCAAATTTGAAGATAACCTTGAGTGGTTGTTAAAATGGGGCCCTTAGGGTAGGACACTCATCCAATCTGACTGGTGGCCTTAGAGAAGAAGAGACACAGAGGACATTGACGCACAGACAGATGCTCCTGTGAGGAAAAATCCACCGGAGGGGAGCTGCCTGCAAGCCCAGGAGAGAGGCCTGAAGCCGCCCCTGCCACCATGGCCCTCAGAGGAAGCCCACCTTGCCTGCACCTTGATCTAGGACTTTCAGCCTTTAGAACTGGGAGAATATAAATCCTTCTTGTTAAGGTACCCATTCTGTGCTATTCTGTTACAGCAACCCTAGCAAACTGACACAATACCCCATCCACAGAGTAAATAAGTAAATAATTCACAGAGTAAATAAAGAGATCACATGTGTCAGGGCACTAGATAAGCAGTCAGGGTAAAGATATTGGGAGTAACACAGAGATGTTGAGCCAAAGACAAAATTTTAATTTTTTTAGACAATTTTTACATCTCAAGAAGTAACCCTTTGATCCCTTTGTTTTCTCCAGTAAATTTATATAGAAGAAGCACACTTCTACCCAAAAGTAAAACTGCTAATTAATATTGCAAGTATTTTGGGAGTATATGACATATTTTGAAAAAAAACCAGTCATTTATCTGAAATCATCCAGAAAGGCAAGGTCCAACAGTTAGATAATCATTGCAGCCACAATTTCTTTTCACAGCAGCTTGGTGGAAAAAAATTTTTTTTTCTAATAAGAGAACATTGCTTCAGTTGCTTCTTAGGTACATTTAAATCAGCTATTTAGATCACTTCTAAATGTTTCTTTGGAAGATAAAAGCAAAGCTTTCTAAGTCATGACACCTTCAAGTTATAGATTTCAGACTCTAGAATTTGAGAGACTTAAAACTTTTGAATCAAAAAAGGAAATAATGACAGAAACATTTTTAGCAAACTTCTGAATATTGAGGAAAAACAGCTTTTACAAAAATGAAACAAACCAAAAGAAAAAAAAAGAAAAGCCACGGGTGTTTAAATCAAATTTTATGCTTAAGTCTGTGACACTTTCTCAAGCATCTCAGTTCATATGGGTCTGTTTCCCAGAAGCAGTTTTCCTCTGGACAAGCAGTGGTGGTGTCACCGCTTCGTCAGAGAAGTCACGGTGGTGTTACACGCATAATAACCACTGCGTCTCAGATTTCTTTTCAAATTAGGTTTCTTTCCCCATGTATCCGCAGAGACCATCCCCCTCCTATGTGGTTCTCCATTCCTTTCATCCCAAAGCCAAGTGAAACACTGGCTCTAGGATGAAAGAATCTGCGGCTTAAACTTATCAATTATGACACATTTTCAGTTTACAGAATTAATTCACAGCACATCGGGTATCAGAAATCCTGGTATTAACTCATTAATAAATACTCTTCACAAAGCCTGCCTCCATCTGCTTCACATTGCTGTTCATGTTCTTCACAGTCCACTGTTGGGATCTCCTGGGAGACTCGGCCGGTTTGCTCCAGGCTGGTCCAGGCAGTGGTGGCTGCAGGAGCCCAGGCTTGCAGGGAAGCCACCTTCCACTACAGTCTTGAACCTTGGTCAGTGTGACTGCTCACACCAGTGACACAGTGTCATGGCCCCATCTGCTTCCCTGCCCAGGCACTGAGATCCATAACCCTGCAGGCTCAGCAGATCCCCAAGATCTAGGGGTCCAGCTGTGACCCTGGCTTCTGGAGCAGAGCCCAGGATGATCCATAACTATCTGGGCTTTGGGCCCTATGTATCAAAGTTTGAACCATGTGATGCTGCCGCATTTCCTGACCTGCTCTCGAGTCTGATTCTGGGTTCAGATCTCCTTTATACTAGAGATCCCAGATATCCCCTGAATATAATGTACTCCTAGAAGGCAGAAGGGCTCTTTAGAAGCTGTTTTTTTTCTTATGGGTTTCTAGATTTCCCCATGGATTTGCTGCACAAATGCAAGCTTGGTCAAAGTGAACCTCATATAGCTATAGCTTTGATATTGTATTCCCCACACATGGTGGAGCAAACTGTCCCTTGGACTCAATATACATTTAACTCCATTTAGCTATAGTTAAACCTTATAATCAAACATTTCTGGGCTTCATTTTTCTAATGTTCTCTAAGATCTGTGCCAGGACCAGCTTCTAGGATTCCACGAGGCATGAGCTACCTGCTAAGCCAGAAGAGACAGGGGTGGCCAAGGGGTTGTTAAAACCATCAGGGATCAACATTCTGAACTCAAGATAGTTACCGCAACCCTGAAAGATTTGGTGTAACTTCTTCAAAAAGCCTTCATTCCCCCTGTAATGGTCACTCTGGTTATGTTTCTCTGTGGCTGACTCACCACAGGCAGGCTGTACACTTTAAGCTAATTTCTCATTAGAAATGCTAGATTCACATTCATGCACTCACAGTTGATGGGACTAGAAGTTCTTATGCTATGAATCTCATTAGGATGAGCCTCTAAGAGGCTCCATAGGACCCTCTATGGAGGGTCCCTCTATGGAAGGTTCCTATGGCTCCCAATATATTAAGTCTAATGTTATGGAAATCCCCAAAAAAGTGATGAGAAACAATGGTTTGAATAACAACAGAAGTTAAAACCTGCTTTCACATAGAGGGCTTTAATTGGTCATGACACTGCTTTAAAAACATTGCGAAATTTTAAAAACAAAATAAGAAGCCACTTTATCTGATTAAAGGAAAAGGCTACCCATTAAGATTCTTCCCTATTAGGTGCCAGAGAGATTGGTTAGAACAACTGTGAAATGCTTTGATAATGACTTTCTAATGCCTTGGGGTTGTCTTGCATTGTTTTTCCTGTTTTACACTTTCTTTGCCTATAGTCTGTGAGTTGTTGCTGCTGCTGCTGCTGCTAAGTCGCTTCAGTCATGTCCGACTCTGTGCGACCCCATAGACGGCAGCCCACCAGGCTCCCCCGTCCCTGGGATTCTCCAGGCAAGAACACTGGAGTGGGTTGCCATTTCCTTCTCCAATGCATGAAAGTGAAAACTGAAAGTGAAGTTGCTCAGTCGTGCCCTACTCTTAGAGACCCCATGGACTGCAG
>NW_011494640.1:11097240-11099118 GCF_000754665.1 Bison bison bison | reverse complement strand
GAGGAGAAGGGGATGACAGAGGATAAGATGGTTGGATGGCATCACTGACTCAATGGACATGGGTTTGGGTGGACTCTGGGAGTTGGTGATGGACAGGGAGGCCTGGTGTGCTGCGGTTCATGGGGTTGCAAAGAGTCAGACACAACTAAGTGACTGAACTGAACTGAACTGAACTGTAAGGTGGGGCTTCCAAGATAGCACAGTGATGAAAAATCCCCCTCCAAAGCAGGAGACTAAAGAGACGCGGGTTGGATCTCTGAGTCAGGAAGATCTGCTGGAGAAGGGAATGGTACCCCACTCCAGTATTCTTGCCTGGAGAATCTCATGGACAGAGGAGCCTGGCAGGCTACAGTACACGGGGTCAGAAAGAGTCACACACGACAGCAACTAAACAATTGTCAGGTAACTTCTGCCATCTAAAGAGCAATATTTCAGAAAATGGCCTCCCCTGACCCTTTTCCCTCTTCTTATTCCTCTTGGCACATGGATTTTATTATGCAAAGCAATCCTTGGAAAACAAAGAGAGGGACAAAACCTTGAGTAACGTTTGACAAAGTCTGAATACAAGCTTTCTAGTCTATGTCTCAGGTCCCTTCACAGCTAGTAAAATTCTCATCTTCCAAAGTAGGTCCTTAGACGGTTCCAGAAATGCCCCTCAACACTTCTTTAGCATTTAAAATAAGAAACTGCTTCTTAAGCCCTCCTCTTTTTTCCAGGATCCTACAACCCTCTAAAGTATGCAAGTGCCCCTGCAGGGCTCCTCCCCAAAAGAGATATGTGATCCTTCTTCAAGGAAATAGTGACAACCATGACTTCTCGTCTTTTCATTATATCTTATTTTCTTCTTCCACGTTCCTCTCTTCTAGAGAATGCTCCTATTTTCTGATAGGAGCATTTTGTCAACTAAAAAATATAGTCACAATCTCAAAGTTGTTGTTGTTGTTCAATCCCCCAGTTGAGCCCAACTCTTTGTGACCCCATGGACGGCAGTGCTCCAGGCTTCCCTGTCCTTCACTGTCTCCCAAAGTTGGCTCAAAATCATGTCCATTGAGTTGGTGATGCCATCCAACCAATTTGTCTTCTGTTGTTCACTTCTCCTCTTGCCTTCAATCTTCCCCAACATCAGGGTTTTTCCAGTGAGTTGGCTCTTAGCATCAGGAGGCCAAAGTATCGGAGCTTTGAAACCTGAAAAGTAGAGAGCTATTTTATTTGTTGGGAATGTTTAGGACTCTGAGCCTGGGAGACAGCATCAGTAGCTCTGAGAAAACTGCTGCAAGGAGGCAGGAGAGAGTCAGGTTATACACAAGTTTGCAACAAAGGGAGCAGACAATCTGAACATCAAAGATTAGGTATCAAGTTAAGGAATTTAGCATTCTGTGTATGGGATGATGCAAGCTTCTGAGCTCACTGAATTCATTCCTTTCATAGGCAGCTCAGCTCTCTGGGACCAAATCCTGTTTCTTTGTTCACCTTGCTTCTTGCATTCCCCCAGCTCCTCAGCAATCACCATGGGGGCTGGCAGCATCGGCTGGATCTCAGTTTTGGAAGCCCTCAGATCAAATTGCCAACATACCCTGGATCATCGAAAAAGCAAGAGAGTTTCAGAAAAACATCTATTTATGCTTTATTGACTATGCCAAAGCCTTTGACTGTGTGGATCACAATAAACTGTGGGAAATTCTGAAAGAGATGGGAATACCAGACCACCTGACTTGCCTCTTGAGAAACTTGCATGCAGGTCAGGAAGCAACAGTTAGAACTGGACATGGAACAACAGACTGGCTCCAAATAGGAAAAGGAGTATGTCAAGGCTGTATATTGTCACCCTGCTTATTTAACTTATATGCAGAGTACATCATGAGAATCACTGGGCTGGAG
>NW_011494640.1:11096787-11097140 GCF_000754665.1 Bison bison bison | reverse complement strand
CCATGGACTGCAGCCTACCAGGCTCCTCTGTCCATGGAATTTTCCAGGCAAGAGTACTGGAGTGTGGTGCCATTGCCTTCTCCGGAGTCACTGCTAACTTGCCCTAACTACCTCTAACTTGTTGATCCAACTGATTACAGCAACCGAGTTACTTCATGAGCCTCCCCAAAAAGGATAGCAACCCCCTTTTCTGTCAAGACGTAATACCTTCTATTTGACCCTTGATAACTGTCAGGTTCCCTGATGCTGGGAAAGATTGAGGGCAGGAGGAGAAGGGGATGACAGAGGATAAGATGGTTGGATGGCATCACTGACTCAATGGACATGGGTTTGGGTAGACTCCGGCAGTTGGT
>NW_011494640.1:11084369-11096687 GCF_000754665.1 Bison bison bison | reverse complement strand
GAACTAAAGAGCCTCTTGATGAAAGTGAAAGAGGAGAGTGAAAAGGTTGGCTTAAAGCTCAACATTCAGAAAACAAAGATCATGCCATCCGGTCCCATCACTTCATGGCAAATAGATGGGGAAACAGTGGAAACAGTGTCAGACTTTATTTTTGGGGGCTCCAAAGTCACTGCAGATGGTGATTGCAGCCATGAAATTAAAACATACTTACTCCTTGGAAGGAAAGTTATGACCAACCTAGACAGCATATTGAAAAGCAGAGACATTACTTTGCCAACAAAGGTCCATCTAGTCAAGGCTATAGTTTTTCCAGTGGTCATGTATGGATGTGAGAGTTGGACTATGAAGAAAACTGAGCACCGAAGAATTGATGCTTTTGAACTGTGGTGTTGGAGAAGACTCTTGAGAGTCCCTTGGACTGCAAGGAGATCCAACCAGTCAACCTTAAAGATTAGTCCTGGGTGTTCATTGGAAGGACTGATGTTGAAGCTTGAAACTCCAATACTTTGGCCACCTGATATGAAGAGCTGACTCATTTGAGAAGACCCTGGTGCTGGGAAAGATTGAGGGCAGGAGGACAAGGGGACGACAGAGGATGAGATGGTTGGACAGCATCACCGACTCAATGGACATGGGTTTGGGTAGACTCCGGCAGTTGGTGATGGATAGGGAGGCTGGGCATGCTGCAGTTCATGAGTCAGACACGACTGAGCGACTGAACTGAACTGATTCACATTTGGAGGCCAGAAATCACTGATGGCTGTGACATTTCCTATTTATTGATATGGCAGAAGATATTTTCATTTCGCACTCTCTTTCTCCCTTTTAAAGCCCAACTTAAAGCAATCAATCATACATAAGACTTGCACATTCAAAAGGAAAAACTATCTCAAGGTTAAAAGATACTTGTAGTCAGCTCCTGAGGATCTCATAGAACCACATCCTGGCTTCAATAGCCTAAAGTCTTCTGTCCAGTAGTGAAGAGGAATACCGTGCAGGCTGGTGTTCAGGGTATCCAGTCCTTGCTTGGCACTGGCCCCTTCTCTGGGGACTTTCAGGAACCCCAGGGCTTTGCCTGCCCTCACTGCCCCACTTGAGCTTCCTGCTGTGGAATCTAACACCTCTCACTCTCTATCCCCTCTCCCACCCAACTGAAAAGCGTCAGTTGAGGCTGGGACCTTACATGATGGTGATAAACTATTAGAATTATGTGGGAGTGCTAAAATCTCAGTAAGTTACCTTGAAGCAGTAGGCCTTAAATTAAGGAAGTGTTAGTAATGGTAGAAAATTCAAATTCATCTCACATTTTCAGACTGACATGTCAGAAGACTCTCCTTCATGCTCACACACAAGTCTTCACTTTCCTGAAATCTTTTTGTCAGCTTAACATCATTTTCTGGGCTTTTCAGCACCTCCACCATGACATTGGAAACTTGCTTCACTATTTCTGGGCATTTGCTGTTCTACGCAGCCAGAGAGTTTTGAATGACTTCAAGGTATTCTAGGATATAGGGGGGAAATTATACAAGGTCATTTAATATGATTTAATTTTGGTAATTCAGAAACCAGAATACCAGAACAATGTAATTCTTTTAAGATCTCTGTGACCTCCTTTTTAATATAGAGGTCTAGAAATTGAAAAATTAAATGATTTTGTCAGGATAGAACAAGAAGTCAATATTAGAGCATGGAAGTACAGCCATATTCTGCAAGTCTTGATCTATTAATCAACTGAGACCCAGCTCAGCTGTCTAAAAGAGGCAAAAGAATAAAGATTCAGTTTGGGGGCTTTATAGGCTTAGAAGAGAACACACATATAGTTCAACTATAGAAACTGGAGATGGTGTGCTATTTAATACTTGCTCACCACTGAAACACTTGAATATTATAACAAATTCTGCCTAAAGTGCAATCTGAGATACTTGTTCCAGAATTATCTATCTGGTTAGAAGTTCTATGCCTTTCCAAAGTTTAATGTGAATGATGGGTATGTAGTCACATACAGGCCCAAATCCCAAGACAGCAATTATATATAATTTAACAACAACAAAAAAAAAACAGTTAATTATTGTAGGCTATAGAAAAGACAAAATTAAAAGAGCTCTGAAATTAGAAAGTTACACCTATCAAAAGTATGAGCTTGTCTTTCATTTCTTTGGAAATTCTGGAATATGATTTAATTCACTATTCAAGTCACAACTGAAATAACCTATTTTAAAGCCAAACCAGTCAGTTATCTTTAGAAAAGGGTAAAAAAGTATCAACTGTGTGTGGCCTGGATATCTCTCAGGGAGCTGTATCACATGACACAGCTGGGGGCAGACACAACTCAAACTGGATGACCCTGTGGGTAATCAGCTGACTTATCAAGTGATTAACCACTTACAGAAATATCCTTCTATATTAAATGTTTACTACCATCATAGTAAACTTTTGCTTCTGTTGGTACACTGCTGCAGTAACAGGTTTGGGTATTTTATTCCCAACCACATTACAAGGGATCCTGAGTAAGAACCACGAAATCTGACCCATATATTGTTGGTGACCTCTGTTTTCTCTGCCATGATGGTTTGGAAGTTGACAAGATCAGCTAAGGCTTGTTTGCCTGCTGGTGAGGTAGTATAATAGGGAAGAACCTTTGTATTCTATTAAAAGTTAATCACTATAAGCTTAAGTTACACATAATGGCCCATCTCTGGGAACCCTGCTTCCCAGGTAATGGAAGCATTAAACTAAAATAACTTTGTTTAGCTCACAGGAAATATCCCGACCAGGCCCACCTGTGAATGACTGTGCTGCTGCTAAGTCACTTCAGTCGTGTCCGACTCTGTGCGACCCCATAGACAGCAGCCCACCAGGCTCCTCCGGCCATGAGATTCTCCAGGCAAGAACACTGGAGTGGGGTGCCATTTCCTTCTCCAATGCATGAAAGTGAAAAGTGAAAATGAAGTCACTCAGTCGTGTCTGACTCTTAGCGACCCCATGGACTGCAGCCCACCAGGCAACTCCACCCATGGGATTCTCCAGGCAAGAGTACTGGAGTGGGGTGCCATTGGCTTCTCCATGAATGACTGTAGGAAGGAAGAAATTATGGCTCAATGATAAAGAATCTGCCTGCAATTCAGAAGACCCAGGAGGCACAGGTCTAATCCCTGGGTCCAGATGATCCCTTGGAGAAGGAAATGGCAACCACACTGACAGTATTCTTATGGGGGATGGGGGTGAGGGGAGGGGATGGGAGGTTCCAAAGAGTCATCCTCGACTGAGCACTCACTCACTCTGGAGGCTAACCAGAGCCAGGAAATGTTTGACTTTACTCTCTCCCCTTTTAGTATAAAAGAAGCCTGAATTCTGACTCAGGTGAAACAGTTCTTTGGGACATCAGTCTACCAGCTTCTCCATTTGTGCTTTCCAAAGTATGTTGCTATTCCATGCCTCAACAACTCATCTCTAAATTTACTGGCCTGTCTCCCGAAGTCCAAGTAGGATGAGGTTGGACTCGGTAACGGTAGTGGAGGTCGTTAAGTCTCTAGCGTTTAAGCATAAACACACTTTGCTTATAACCACAGTTAGAGAAGACAGGCTACTTAAGGCAAGGCCAGTGTGGAGGAAAAGAGAATGAGCCAGGCAGTCAGGCAAAGAAAAGGAAATTCATTAAAGGGAAACAAAAGGATGAGTGGCCCTTGAGAAGAACCAGCAGCCCACCCTTCTGATGGATCCCTCTTATACCCCATAGATGGGAAACTGGGTCCCCTAAAGGGGGATGTTAGTTTATCTTTAGCCTGCAACTGGAGTCTGGCAGTAAGGGAATCTTTAGAGAGCCGGAGGGTAGGGTGGTCACGTAGTCTTGGGAAAGTAAATGCTATAGGTGAAAACAGGATGTTGCTTGAGCAGTGTGGTCAGTTTCATGGGTCACTGTGACTTTTGTTTGCAAGGTCAGCATAATGAGCCATTTTAACAATGAGTCCCCACGCAGACCCTATCACTTAATATATGCCTGACTATGAGGCCAAAATAAAAATTTTAGAGCGTATTGAGACTTTTCCCCATGTTTTCACTTTAAACATTTTAATGAAAGTGAACAAAAAGACCTTTTTGTTAATAGTGACACATCAATGCAGGCAGCAGGAAGAGCTATCATTTCTCAAGTCTCATTTTGAGTGTGTCTTCCCATCATGGGCACTGAATGTGAATCCCAGATTCTCTCCCATCACAAATGGTCTTTCCTCATGCACTCTGCACGCAGTACCAGGGCAGTTGACTTATCAGCCTGACTCCAAGGGTAGCTCTTAATTGAAAGAGATAAGCTGGCATTTCTTCACTGTTTTCTAAGAATTTAGAAAATCCATGGTTAATTGTGTGGAGGGTATTTTCTAGTCTTTCTGGTTCGCCTGCATCATCCAGATAAAGCCAATATGAGCTTGAATTTCCTAAGTTATAAAGGAGTCAAATAAGAATTACCATCAAGCTGTTTTTCAGTAGAGTTTTCTATGAGCCTAAAGGAAGTCTGTTGTTTGCATTCAGGTTGCTTTTAATCCTCAACATGAGAAGAAATAAGTTCACCTTCCATTTGCTATTTTATAATACCCCAAGTATCTGAATGCAGGTACCAAAAAAGTGTGCTAAAGACATAAAGAAACAATTCACAAAGAAGAAATACAGATGATCAATGAATGTATGAAAAAAAATTAGCCCTACCAATAGTCATAAAAATACAAATACAGTGATTTTTTTTTTTTTTTTGGCCACACTGTGGGATCCCACATATGTGGGATCCTAGTTCCCTGACCAGGAATTGAACCTGTGCCCCCTAACAGTGAAAGCATGGAGTCTTAACCACTGGACCACCTTTCCTATCAAACTTTCAAATATTTTATTTCAATAATAATATTTAATGTTGGCAAGAGCTAGATGAAGCAAACACATTTGCACTTTATTGGAGAGAATAAAGTAGAAAAACATTTCTGGGGAACATATTGGCCACTTATATCAAGGGCTCTTGAGAAGGTAAAAGAGCTTTTAAAGACTCACTTATTTCACTCCTAGGGTCTGTACCAGGGAGTGCTGGCTTGTGCTTGTGCTTAGTCGCTCAGTTGTGTCAGATTCTTTGCCACCCCATGGCAAAGAATACAGCCCAATACGCCATGGACTGTAGCCCGTCAGGCTCCTCTACCCATGGAATTTTCCAAGCAAGAATACTGGAGTGAGTTGTCATTTTCCTACTCCAGGGCATCTTTCTAACCCAGGGATCAAACCAACATCTCTTGTGTCTCCTGCATTGGCAGGCAGATTCTTCACCCCTAGTGCCACCTGGGAAGTCCAACAGGGAGCACTAGGTGGACCCAAATATCCATTCTCCCCTTCTCTTAGAAAAGAAAATTCAACTATAGCTCATAGAATTGAGGCTACTTTTCCAACAACAATAATGTCATTAAAGGAAAAATAGTATATAAAACTTAAAACGTAGTTTGACTCTGTGTGGAGAAAAAAAAAACAACTATATAATGTTGACCTACAGCAAATAGACTGCCAGTTAAAAAAATGGGCTTTTTGGGGATCAGCAAAGAGTTACAGTTTGGAGTCTGCAACCATGGTGAGCCACGTGAAAGTCCTTAGCAAAAAACAAGAGAATTATTTTACGGTGAGAAAAGTAAGTTGGGAGGGCAATAATAAACAAAGATCCCATGGGTAAATTGGGAGATTAGGAGTGACACATAATATACCACTGCTGCTGCTGCTGCTGCTGCTAAGTCGCTTCAGTCGTGTCCGACTCTGTGTGACCCCATAGACGGCAGCCCACCAGGCTCCCCTGTCCCCGGGATTCTCCAGGCAGGAACACTGGAGTGGGTTGCCATTTCCTTCTCCAATGCATGAAAGTGAAAAGTGAAAGTGAAGTCACTCGTGTCCGACTCTTAGCGACCCCATGGACTGCAGCCTATCAGGCTCCTCCATCCATGGGATTTTCCAGGCAAGAGTACTGGAGTGGGGTGCCATTGCCTTCTCCGATATAATATACTACTGTGCGTAAAATAGATAGCTAGTGGGAAGCTGCTGCATACTACAGGGAACGCAGCTCGGTACTGTCTGGTGACTTAGATGGGGCTCAACAAGAAGGGGATATACGTGCACATATAGCTGCTTCACTTCATTGTACAATAGAAACTAACACAACATTGTAAAGCAATTACTCTCCAAGAAAAACTTCTTTAAAAACAAGTCCATGGCTTTTTACTGGCTGATTTATAACTCTCTCTCATTCACTGAGTTATTTTTCTAACTTTTATTTTGAAATAATTTTAGACTTAATAGAAGAATCACGAAGATAGTACAGTGTTTCCATATATATAGCTTTCATCCCATCTCCCCCAATTTTAGTGTCTTATATAACCATAGTACAGTTGACAAAACTAAGAAACTAATATTGATGCAGTACTGTTAGCTAAGCTACAGGCTCTGTATGGATGCCTTTTTTCTGTTCCAGAGTCCAGTCTAGGCCATCATCTGGCATTTATTCCTCATCTCCTTAGTCTTCTCTAATCTGTGACAGTTCTTCAGTCTCCTCTTGTCCTACATGACCTTGACACTTCTGAAGAATACTGGTTGGGCATTTCTTAGGCTATTTGAATGTGGCTGATGATTTCTTGTGATTAGATGAGGTGGTAGATTTCGGGAAGTTTACCAGAACGACAAGGAGCCCTTCTCACCCTATCGTGTCAGGGCATTGGTGAGATCAACATGTCTTATTGCTGGTGATGCTAACCTTCATCGCTTGGCCCTACAGAGTCACTACTTTTCCCTTTCCATACCCTTGAATTAGACGGGACTCGACGACGGAGCCTGGTGGGCTACCATCTATGGGGTCGCACAGAGTTGGACACGACTGAAGCGACTTAGCAGCAGCAGCACAGAACCCACCTCACACTCAAGGGGACAGGAGATAAGCTCACCCTCCTGGAAGAAGGCCTGTCAAAGAACTTGTATTAATAGGTATGTGTTAAAGCCACCATGGTAATTAGTCAGTATTTGAAGGGAGATATTTCAAGGGAAATATCCTATTTCTTCTTAAATTTTCCCCATGAATTTTAGCATTTATCAGTGGATTTTGCCTTCAGCAATGATTATCGCAATGCTCTAATGGTGATTTTTCTATTTCCCTCTCTCCTCCATTTATTAATTGGAATTCTTCTGTAAGGAAGTGTCAGCCTTTCCCTTCATTCATTTATTTATTTAATCATTTATTTATATCAGGATGGACTCATGAATATGTATTTTCTTCTTTGGGTTAAAATTAAAGACATTTATTTTGTTGCTGAAAATATCTTAGTTTGTTCATTGAGAGCTCTTTCAGTTGGCATCTGTGACTTTTTAATATGATCTCAACCTTTGGTTTTGGTTTGGTTTTGCTGTTGTATTTCTCTTTTTTTTTTTCCTTCCAAACAGGAAATACATTCGTTGAGTTCTTGCCAAGGATAAGAACTCCCCCTTCTAGTTTCTCAACACCCTTCAAAGTGAGGTTTTTATATATATTAATATATACGGCTCAGGCCCACAAGACTGCCCTTCATTTCAGATGCTAATTGTAAGCCCAGGTTGTCACCTGTACTTCTGTCTGATTGGCTGTAAATTAGAGGTTCCCATGTCCACGCTCCTGATTCAACTAGTTTGCTAGAGTGGCTCACAGAACTGACATTTTATTTGCTAGATTTTCAGTTTACTATAAAAAAAATATGACTCAGGAACAGATAGATGGAAGAGATGCATAGGGCAAGATATGGGGTAAGAGCATGGAGCTTCCATGACATTTCCGGGTGCACCATTCACACCAAATCTCATGTGATCACCAACTCAGAAGCTCTCCAAACCCTGTCCTTTTGCGGTTTTATGGAGGCTTCATTACACAGTCATGCTTGATTAAATCATTGGCCATCGATGACGATCCAGCCTCCAGCCGCTCACCCTTTCCAGGAGGTCAGGACTGAAATGTGGGGCTGAAAATTCCAACCTTTAATCATGTGGTTTGTTCTTCAGGCAACAAGCCCCAATCCTTAGTTATATCCATAAGTCCCTTTATCAGCATAACAAAAGACATCTTTTGGTCATTTAGCAGATTCCAAGGGTTTTAGGAGTTCTGTGCCAGAAATGGGGTGAAAATCAAATATATATTTCTTATTATAAATTACAACATCTCAGTCAGATCATGAATAACATTTTATTCTTTCTTTATAATCTTCTTTAATCTTTTCCCCCCAAGATACCAATTTTAAAAATCAGGAAAAAAAACATTAGAAAGTGAAAGTGAAGTCACTCAGTCATGTCCGACTCTTTGTGACCCCATGGACTGTAGCCTACCAGGCTCCTCCCTCCATGGGATTCTCCAGACAAGAGTACTGGAGTGGGTTGCCATTTCCTTCTCCAGGGGATCTTCCTGACCCAGGGATCAAACCCGGGTCTCCCACATTCCAGGCAGACACTTTAACCACTGAGCCACCAGGGAAGCATTAAAAACACCACTAAAATCAAGGGACCCTATTATGTGATTCATAAATGTTATATGAGTTAATACAGTAAGAATCCCTATATTATATAGTAATCATTTACCATTACAGTAGGACAAATAATAGTTTATGGTATAGTAATGCATGCTAAATCTTTAAAAATTGTTTTAAAAATTATTATGGCAAAAATAAATAGTGATTTTCTTATCACTATTTATGCTATGCTATGCTGTGCTAAGTCACTTCAGTCGTGTTCGACTCTGTGTGACCGCATGGATGGCAGCCCACCAGGCTCCCCTGTCCCTGGGATTCTCCAGGCAAGAACACTGGAGTGGGTTGCCATTTCCTTCTCCAATGCATGAAAGTGAAGAGTCAAAGTGAAGTCGCTGAGTCGTGTCCGACTCTTAGCAACCCCATGGACTGCAGCCCACCAGGCTCCTCCGTCCATGGGATTTTCCAGGCAAGAGCACTGGAGTGGGGTGCCATCGCCTTCTCCGTTATCACTATCACCCTTCATCACTATCAGCCTTCATCAGTTTTCATTCATGATAGAGCAAAATCCTGAATACATGATGAGGAGGGGTGTCACACTGATAGCAGCTAGGGTTCTTGGCTTTTCCTAATCAATAGAAATTGACTGCAGGCCAGACAAGAAATTCAGGCAAGGCTTTATTGGGACTCCTATGGTCACAAGATGGAGTGAACACAAGTAAGAGGTTCCTATGCTAAGTGGGATGAGTGTAGAGTGTGCCCAGTGGTCAGGCCAGAGGGGTGGCTTGGGCAGGTTTGCCCACTCCTTTGGTGGTGTTGAGTGCAGGGGGCATGGGCAGGACCCTGCTTTTGCTCATGACACCCTGTTTTTGCACCCAGATCTTCAGAAGTGGCAGTTGGGCTTTTTGGTCTTTTTGTATCTTGTTGTCCAGAATTTGCCCCAACTGCACATGCACAGTTATTTTCAGTTTCTTATAGTTTCTTTGTATTTTATTGCCAGCACTGCAGCACTGCAACAAGGGGTTCCAGCTCCCAGCCTATCTCAGTGCTCCTCTGCAAAGGAGAGGGGTCATTCTGCAAAGTCACACTTGCTGCTGCTGCTAAGTCACTTCAGCTGTGTCCGACTCTGTGTGACCCCATGGACGGCAGCCCACCAGGCTCCCCCGTCCCTGGGATTCTCCAGGCAAGAACACTGGAGTGGGTTGCCATTTCCTTCTCCAATGCATAAAAGTGAAAAGTGAAAGTGAAGTCGCTCAGTCATGTCTGACTCTTAGTGACCCCATGAGAAGAACAATTCAACAACTCATAGCAATTAAAATAGAAATCTCTTCTTAGTAGGTAAACCTCAAAGCATATTGATGAGTATAAAATTATGACTCACCTTTTTTCCTTTCTGTTCTTTCTCATCCTGTTGAGGAAACTCTCTCAAGACAAACCCTCATACTCCCTTCTTAGCCCTAATTTAAGGACCTTGTTTTCTCCACAGCCCCCCACCAATTTTTATTTATGTGGCCCAATCTAATCTCTTTCCCAGCGAACAGGATGGTCTCCTCTTCAGTGATTAGTGGGTAGTGTGGGCATGAGGGAGGAAGGGACCTGACAAATAAAGGATTTTCTGTAGCAAACAGGGAAGGAAGGAGTGCTGTAAACACTGAAGGGATATAAGTTTTATCCCAGCAAAGAGCAACTCCACCCCAAAACAATTGATTGAACCTCCTTGATGTATTACAGGTTAATTGAATTGAGTCAATGATTGTTCCTGACTTCCTCAATACAAGCTGTGAATTTGATCGACACAATTAGCACCTCCCTTTTTCAAGTGTTTTAGAACCATACAGAAGACCTAATCGTGAAACTTGATGAATATCAATATTTCAACAACACCCACACACAAATCAGTATTTCTCATAAAGAAAGCTAGAGCTCATGAAATTAATGGACTGTCACCACATCATAAAAAGTCGATGACTTAGAATTCTAAAATCACACTATTTTGAATTTAGAAAGAGACCTCTGCTGTTAACATAAACTTATTAATACTCTTTTTACTGTTAAAGGGTACCAAGAATTATGACTTATAATAAAGATATCATTTTGCTGACATGAATAGAATTCTTGGGGTAGTTAAAAGCAATGCATGCTCCTTTTAAAACAAGAGGAAAGCTTGTGCACCCAATTTTCAACACTTTTTTAAAAAAACTTTTAGGAACACTTTATACTTCATTTTGTTTGGTTGGTTTCAAATAATGATAATAATTACAAATAGGTTTTTTTTAAAACCGCACTTTTCCATTGCACAATATGCAATAACGCGAGGTGGGAAGAATAAGACGTTGAAGAACAACCAGGTCTTTTATTCTGCCCTGGTGGTACCACTGTAAACTGAAACTTGACATTACACTTAACAATGACAAACTGTTTTTAATAAAATGGTCACTACTGCCTCTGAGTGGTGGTTATTTTAAGAGTTTAAATTTCGTTAATTTCAAGTCCTTTTAGACTACTAAGAGAGAATTTTGAGACCGGAAGGGTATATATCTTTTTAAGTTTAAATTTTGGACATGAGATTATGGCTTAAGGACATGAAGAGTATATTTCATTTAGAGCAAGAGAGTACAAAAAGCTCATAAATGTATGCAGTTGGCAGGCTTTGTTCATAAAATCTATGTGCCACAAGGAAGCAGAGAGCTCCCATGTCTCAGCATTTTTTATCCAGGTAACTCACCTCAACATCTGTATTTTGCTGGCAGCATTGTCACTTCCAGTCATTAGATGTACTGGGCCACCACATTTATATAAGTCATCATCTATTAAACGCCTCTGTGTGTGACAAGAAAAACATTACGTTTAAATCATCAGTGCATCACAATCAGGATTTGTCTTTTTGCTGTTTATAACAATACAGTGGTAGCACAATTTAGTTTGTGAAAAATAAAAATTTGGATGATGGTTCTGAAGGTTGATATAAGCAAGTGACATTGAGCTGTTCCTACAAACTGTACATACTTTTTGATGACTCACTGTCAACAATATAGTTTGCTCAAATCAGACCCAATGCAATTAGCATATCAGATTTGAGACTATATGATGTTGAAAGGTGTTTATACCATTGTTTCCACTATGAAAAGAATCAAATGCACACATAAAAAAGATATAAATGGCAACTCATTTTTTGAGGAAAATAGAAAACACTAAAAACCCAAATAATGGAGAGAGTTGGGAACTTTGGGAAGAACTGGCAAAGCACAACTTCTCCAAAGTGATGAAATATCCATGGGAAAGCCTCGAGTGTGATACAAAAAGATTTCTGAGCATGGGCTGGGCTGGGAGATACAGAAGCCTACTTGAAATCCAGTTGACAACATAGAGTGAAACAGGTAAGAGCAGTAATAAATAAATGAGACTCCAACCCAGTTATTTAGACAAACATAAATAAAGTGACAAACATAAATAAACATAAATAAATAAAGGCAAACCATTCAATACCACAGTAATCCAAGTCTATGCCCCAACCAGTAACGCTGAAGAAGCTGAAGTTGAACGGTTCTATGAAGACCTACAAGACCTTTTAGAACTAACACCCAAAAATATGTCCTTTTCATTATAGGGGACTGGAATGCAAAAGTAGGAAGTCAAGAAACACCTGCAGTAACAGCCAAATTTGGCCTTGGAATATGGAATGAAGCAAGGCAAAGGCTAATAGAATTTTGCCAAGAGAACACACTGGTCATAGAAAACACCCTCTTCCAACAACACAAGAGAAGACTCTACACATGGACATCACCAGATGGTCAACACTGAAATCAGATTGATTATATTCTTTGCAGCCAAA
>NW_011494640.1:11083669-11084269 GCF_000754665.1 Bison bison bison | reverse complement strand
AAGAAAGTAGGGAAAACCACTAGACCATTCAGGTATGACCTAAATCAAATCCCTTATGATTATACAGTGTAAGTGACAAATGGATTTAAGGGATTAGATCTGATAGATAGAGTACCTGATGAACTATGGAATGAGGTTCGTGACATTGTACAGGAGACAGGGATCAGGACCATCCCCATGGAAAGAAATGCAAAACAGCAAAATGGCTGTCTTAGGAGGCCTTACAAATAGCTGTGAAAAGAAGAGAAGGGAAAAGCAAAGGAGAAAAGGAAAGATATAAGCATCTGAATGCAGAGTTCCAAAGAATAGCAAGAAGAGATAAGAAAGCCTTCCTCAGCGATCAATGCAAAGAAATAGAGGAAAACAACAGAACGGGAAAGACTAGATGTCTCTTCAAGAAAATTAGAGATACCAAGGGAACATTTCATGCAAAGATGGGCTCGATAAAGGACAGAAATGGTATGGACCTAACAGAAGCAGAAGATATTAAGAAGAGGTGGCAAGAATACACAGAACTGTACAAAAAAGATCTTCAAGACCCAGATAATCACGATGGTGTGATCACTGACCTAGAGCCAGACATCCTGGAATGTGAAGTCA
>NW_011494640.1:11082999-11083569 GCF_000754665.1 Bison bison bison | reverse complement strand
GTGACAAACATAAATAAACATAAATAAATAAAGGCAAACCATTCAATACCACAGTAATCCAAGTCTATGCCCCAACCAGTAACGCTGAAGAAGCTGAAGTTGAACGGTTCTATGAAGACCTACAAGACCTTTTAGAACTAACACCCAAAAATATGTCCTTTTCATTATAGGGGACTGGAATGCAAAAGTAGGAAGTCAAGAAACACCTGCAGTAACAGCCAAATTTGGCCTTGGAATATGGAATGAAGCAAGGCAAAGGCTAATAGAATTTTGCCAAGAGAACACACTGGTCATAGAAAACACCCTCTTCCAACAACACAAGAGAAGACTCTACACATGGACATCACCAGATGGTCAACACTGAAATCAGATTGATTATATTCTTTGCAGCCAAAGATGGAGAAGCTCTATACAGTCAGCAAAAACAAGACTGGGAGCTGACTGTGGCTCAGATCATTAGTTCCTTATTGCCAAACTCAGACTTAAATTGAAGAAAGTAGGGAAAACCACTAGACCATTCAGGTATGACCTAAATCAAATCCCTTATGATTATACAGTGTAAGTGACAAA
>NW_011494640.1:11078332-11082899 GCF_000754665.1 Bison bison bison | reverse complement strand
GGTGATGGCATTCCAGTTGAGCTATTTCAAATCCTGAAAGATAATGCTATGAAAGTGCTGCACTCAATATGCCAGCAAATTTGGAAAACTCAGCAGTGGCCACAGGACTGGAAAAGGTCAGTTTTCATTCCAATCCCAAAGAAAGGCAATGCCAAAGAATGCTTAAACTACTCCACAATTGCACTCATCTCACACGCTAGTAAAGTAATGCTTAAAATTCTCCAAGCCAGGCTTCAGCAATACGTGAACTGTGAACTTCCAGATGTTCAAGATGGTTTTAGAAAAGGCAGAGGAACCAGAGATCAAATTGTCAACATCCGCTGGATCATGGGAAAAGCAAGAGAGTTCCAGAAAAACATCTATTTCTGCTTTATTGACTATGCCAAAGCCTTTGACTGTGTGGATCACAATAAACTGTGGAAAATTCTGAAAGATTTGGGAACACCAGATCACCTGACCTGCCTCTTGAGAAACATGTATGCAGGTCAGGAAGCAACAGTTAGAACTGGACATGGAACAACAGACTGGTTCCAAATAGGAAAAGGAGTACATCAAGGCTGTATATTGTCACCCTGCTTATTTAACTTATATGCAGAGTACATCATGAGAAACACTGGGCTGGAAGAAGCACAAGCTGGAATCAAGATTGCCAGGAGAAATATCAATAACCTCAGATATGCAGATGACACCACCCTTATGGCAGAAAGTGAAGAGGAATTAAAAAGCCTCTTGATGAAAGTGAAAGAGGAGAGTGAAAAAGTTGGCTTAAAGCTCAACATTCAGAAAACGAAGATCATGGCATCCAGTCCCACCACTTCATGGGAAATAGATGGGGAAACAGTGGAAACAGTGTCAGACTTTATTTTTGGGGCTCCAAAATCACTGCAGATGGTGACTGCAGCCATGAAATTAAAAGATGCTTACTCCTTGGAAGGAAAGTTATGACCAACCTAGATAGTATATTGAAAAGCAGAGACATAACTTTGCCAACAAAGATTCATCTAGTCAAGGCTATGGTTTTTCCAGTGGTCGTGTATAGATGTGAGAGTTGGACTGTAAAGAAAGCTGAATTGATGCTTTTGAACTATGGTGTTGGAGAAGACTCTTGAGAGTCCCTTGGACTGCAAGGAGATCCAACCAGTCCATTCTGACGGAGATCAGCCCTGGGATTTCTTTGGAAGGAATGATGCTAAAGCTGAAACTCCAGTACTTTGGCCACCTCATGCAAAGAGTTGACTTATTGGAAAAGACTCTGATGCTGGGAGGGATTGGGGGCAAGAGGAAAAGGGGACAACAGAGGATGAGATGGCTGGATGGCATCACCAACTCGACGGACGTGAGTTTGAGTGAACTCCAGGAGATGGTGATGGACAGGGAGGCCTGGTGTGCTGCGATTCATGGGGTCGCAAGGAGTCGGACATGACTGAGTGACTGAACTGAACTGAACTGAAAATAAAGTGAATCTAAAAAAAGTCCAAAAGCAATAGGAAAGAAAAAGCAGAAATCACTGAGATTGAAGCATGATCGAACTAGAAGAATAAACCAATATCTTGTTCTTTAGAAGCAAAATGAAAATTAAGAAAATCCAGATAAACCTTTATCTAATCTAGTAGTTCTCATCATGGGCAATTTTGCCCCACCCTGACCCCAACAGGAAGCCCAGGTGGCTCAGTGGTAAAGAGCCTGCCTGCCACAATGCAGGAGACACAAGAGAAGCAGTTTCAATTGCTGGGTTGAGAAGATTCCCTGAAGTAGGAAATGGCACCCTACTCCAGGATTCATGCCTGGAAAATTCCACGGACAGAAGAGCCTGGTGGGTCCACGGGGTTGGAAGGAGTTGGACATGACCAGGCACTATCCACAGCCCAACAGACATTTTGGTTGTCACTGCTGTGATCAGTGAGTCAAGTTCAAGGATGGATAGTAATATGCAATTTATGAAAAAGAAACTAACTGTTCACTAGCAACAGAGAAATGTAGATTAAAACAACCCTGACAACTCACAGATATAGAGAACAAACTAGCGATTACCAATGGGGAGAAGGAAAGGGGAAGAGAAATATAGGGGTAGGGCATTAAGAGATACAAACTATTAGCTATAAAATGTGCTACAGTGGTACATTGTACAGTCCAGGGGACATAGCCAATATTTTGTAATAACTATGAATATAGTGTGGAGATTCCCAGGTGGTGCAGTGGTAAAGAATCCACCTGCCAATGCAGGAGAAGCTAGAGATGCAGGTTCAATCCCTGGGTCAGGAAGAGCCTCTGGAGTAGAAAATGAAAATCTGCTCCAGTATTCTTGCCTGGGAAATCCCATGGACAGAGGAGCCTGGTAGGCTACAGTCCATGGGGTCGCAAAGAGTTGGGCATGACCAAGCACACATGTACATTCATACACACACATACACACACGAAGGTAGTATAACCTTTAAAATTCCATGTCACTATACTGGACACTTATACAATATTGGACATAAATTTTATTTCAATAATGTTTTAAATGAAAATAATAAAAATTAAAGAAAACCATGAGATACTATCTTTACCCACCAGATTGTAAAAATCCTGAATTTTGATTAAATCTTTCATTGGCTGGGATGTAGAAAAATAAGAACCCTATGAGCTGCTGGTAGGACCATAGCTTGTATGACCTTTTGGATAACAGTCTAGCAGGATTTTGTGAAACAGAGAATCGTACACCTTCAGACACAGCTTTTCTATTCCTGAATCTATTTCCCAGAAAAATTCTCCTAAAGATTCCCAAGAGACCGTGTACTCATGGGCTGAGTACAGTGTTGGAGCTTCTAGGAGTGAGAGATCATGAAGGTGTCTATCAAAATGGAAACAGATGGAACTCCCCTGGTTAGGGAACTAAGATTTCACATGTCGTAGGGCAACTAAACATGTGTGGCAACTAGAGAAAGTCTGTGCACTGCAACAAAGACCCAGCACAGCCAAACAAACAAAAATTTAAAAAAACAGGAACAGATGAGTAAACTGCGCACCACACGTACAGAAGAAAGGCGGTAGGAAGGAACTAGATGTACATACAGCAACATGGACAGATCTCAAAAGCCACATGTTCAATGAAAAAAGAAAGTAAGGAACAGAACTGATTTAAGGCATGATACCATTTAATTTGGGCTTTCCAGGTGGCTCAGTGGTAAAGAATCTGCCTACCAATGCAGGAGACACAGATTCAATCCCTGGGTCAGGAAAACCCCCTGCAGAAGGAAATGGTAACTCACTCCAGTTTTCTTGCCTGGAGAATCCCATGGAAAGAGGAGCCTGGCAGACTACAGTTCAAGGGGTTGCAAAAGGTGTCAGACACAACTTAGCAACTGAGTATGCACGCACGCACCATTTAAGTCCGTTTTCTAAAACAGAAAGTAGTACATGTTTCTTATGAACACATGTATAAAGAAACTTATAAAGTCATTTGGAAAGGCATATAGTAAATACACCAGACATAAGGAGGGAAATAAGCTTAGGAACTAGGACTGAAGAAAGAGGAAAATAAAATGCTGAGAGAGAGATTGCAACATAAAATAATGGGGACTATATGCTATGAAATTAGGAGTGTGATCTGCTCAATTCTATGCATCCAAAAAATCTTCATGATCATAACTTGGAATTGAAAGAGGAACAAACCAAAAGCCAAAAGAAATCATTTAATATTTTCCCCCAAAGGAAATGTGGGCACACAAGCTCAACAGAATGGCAGGTAAGCACAGCAATTTTCCATGGATGTTAGCCATAGAATAAGTTTATGAAAGAATATTTTGTGGCTGCGGCAGAGGAGAAATAGAATTCAGAATTACGTGATTGCAACTACACAAAAGGAAAAAAATCATGAGAGCACAGGGAAACAGAAACAGTTATATAAGGAAGGAGAATTATGATTAAAATTCCTGTAATAAAAAAACATTAAAATAGTTTTAGAAATAAGAGTCTACTCTATAGCACAGGGAACTCTACTCAGTGCTCCTTTAATGACCGAAATGGGAAAAGAATCTAAAAGAGAGTGGATATATGAACACGTGTAATTGATTCACTTGGTTGTATAGCAGAAGGTAACAATATTGTAAATCAATCATATTCTGATTAAATTTTTAAAAATTAAAATCCCAATTTCAGAAAAGAAGAGAAGATAATAACAGAATATACAAATAAATCTCAAGGACAAGAACCGCATTACAACCGGCCTCCTTGGAAGTCAAATATTTATTCTGGCTTCTTCATTTGTTTTTAAAATTATAGTAAAATGGTGGTCTTCTACCGCATACCCCAGGCAACGCCTTCAAGGACCGAAGGCCTAGATGCTGAAAAAGACCTCAGAAGAGATGGGGAGAAATTCCACGCATTGACATCTGTTAGGTGCAGCTATGGGAGTATCCATGACATTATTTTCTGTACTCTTTTGCATGTTTGAAATGTTTCATAATTAAAAGTAAGAGCAAATCAGTGAGATAAGATGCAAAATGCTAGCTCAGGACTTTGCCTGAGGAGGTTTGCAGAAAACTTTGGTTCCCTTCCCCATCTGCTTCTGTGCCTCCCTAACCAT
>NW_011494640.1:11073170-11078232 GCF_000754665.1 Bison bison bison | reverse complement strand
CCCCCCCAACCCATGGCGGCCCCTGCCGTGAGGCCTCAGGCTTACAACGTACCCCCCTGTCACCAATCTGCCCTGCTTATGGCTTTATACCTGTTGCCAGACTTACCCACTGCTGCTGCTGCTGCTGCTAAGTTGGTTCAGTCATGTCCGACTCTGCAACCCCAGAGATGGCAGCCTACCAGGCTCCCCCGTCTCTGGGATTCTCCAGGCAAGAACACTGGAATGGGTTGCCATTTCCTTCTCCGATGCATGAAAGTGAAAAGTGAAAGGGAAGTCGCTCAGTCGTGTCTGACTCTTTGTGACCCCATGGACTGCAGCCCACCATGCTCCTCCGTTCATGGGACTTTCCAGGCAAGAGTACTGGAGCGGGGTGCCATTGCCTTCTCCGGACTTACCCACTACCATAGCTTAAATGCTCAAACTTTTGCTGGAGCCGCTGGTCCTTTTCGTCCTTCTCAGTGGATGGTAGAACAGACCCATCCGTCTGTGGAGGAAACTCTGGGCAGAAGAACAGAAAAGCAGCAGCAGCTGGGACAGCAGCCACCCCAAAGCTCAGTCCCAGTTGTCCCACTCTGGGCACAGGGCTGGTCTGGCTGCTCCATCTACTGCCCTGATACGGGTCCCCCAGACATTGGCACTTTGTCCTTGGCCCCTGGATCTACCTGACGTCAGCGATTTAAGATGCCTCTAACCACCACCCTGTGACACAAGGGACATTATAGTAAAAAAAAAAAAGCGTCTAAATGCAGGAGAGGGTGATCTCTAGAACTTTACCACCAGCAAGAGCCAAAGTTGCCTGGTAGTGGCCTCCAGCTGGTTCTGCCAGGGAGGAGACCTCTGGTCTGTGGATCCTCGGGTTACCGGAGCCCATGAGAGCAGCACCCAGGTGAGAACAGCAAGTGGAGGGAAGCATCTTCATTGCCTTCTGCTGACAAGTTTCCTTGGCTTCTTTCCTTCCCTGTGAACAACCTTCCTCTCTGTCGTCTCCTGCTGCTACTGCTAAGTCGCTTCAGTCGTGCCCAACTCTGTGCGACCCCATAGACGGCAGCCCACCAGGCTCCCCCCGTCCCCGGGATTCTCCAGGCAAGAACACTGCAGTGGGTTGCCATTTCCTTCTCCAGTGCATGAAAGTGAAAAGTGAAACTGAAGTCGCTCAGTCGCGTCCGACTCCCAGCGACCCCATGGACTGCAGCCTACCAGGCTCCTCCGTCCATGGGATTTTCCAGGCAACAGTACTGGAGTGGGGTTGCCATTGCTTTCTCCAGTTGTCTCCTGCTAGATACCCCCAAACTCTAAACAGAAATGACAAGATGCCAATCAAAGCATCATCAGCCCAGGATTGCACTAGATGTGACCATCCTGCTTGAATCCGGGGCTTTTGAACCTTGAGTCTTCGTGTCGCCCTTCAGATTCCCCTGGTTCTGTGTATATCTGTCCCTTACTGACTTCTCTTGCTCCTCCTCCTCATTCTTCATTACCTGATTATCAGCTGCAAACACTACAGAGTTCCTATAAGTTTCCAGGGCTTCCTTGAGAGCTGAAGGCAATTGATAGGTTCCTCGCCCCTGAAAGAGTTTCCAGTTTAGTTGGGAGAATAAGAACTACATGAAAAGTTCTAAGAGCAATGTGTGTGACAAGTATCACGTGGGAGTGGTGATGCCTGAATCTTGGGGCATCCAGAGCCTACTTGGACAGACCTGGAGACCCTTGTCCACTCAGCACCTCCTAACTAGACAGGAACCCAGTCCAGGGCTTCAGGAAGATTGAACAGTCAGTAAGAAAGATCAGAAGTTCAGCTGGTAATGGAAGCTATTAGTGATACAAGAATCCTGCACCCTTGAGCACAAAATTGCTAACATTTTTCAGAGCTGGAAACTAAAAAGAATGCTGTAATTATAAGGATTAAGAGGGTATGGGTTTAGGAAGGGCCTCAGACATGCTGTCTTGGCACTGACCCAGAAATCCATAACTCCACCCAAGAAATCAGCCTGACTCTGATGGAAAGCTATGCAGGATAACAAGGAGCTGGGATATCATGTCCTCAGGAAACCCTAGTAAATTTGCTATCTGAGTATTACACCAGAGCAGCTAAAGGATTCTTCTCTTCTTAGTCTTGGATCCACACAGGCTCCCATGAGCCATATTAAAACAGGGAGTAGTTTTAACATTAGTCATTTCTTGTCTGAGTTCCCTGGGGTTTTTCCTGGAAAGTTAGAATGATATCACTGTTCAGGATGTGTTTCAAACTAACACTTCAGTTGTCCGATCAGGCTACTTCTTTTAAATACTAGGTACCTTATCTTTTAGCATCCTGATCTGTTCTTTATTTGTCTGAGTTATTGCTAAGACTATCTGAATAAGGCCTAGATTCTTATTTTTAACCAACAGAAACAATAAGACCTGTATTTTCCCTCTACAAACACATACTCCTTCCATGCTCAGCAAAGAACTTTCCTGTTCAGTGAAAGTCGCTCAATCATGTCCAATTCTTTGTGACCCCATGGACTATACAGTCCATGGAATTCCCCAGGCCAGAATACTGGAGTGGGTAGCCTTTCCCTTCTCCAGGGTATATAATAATATTCAAAGTTATGAGCATTGCCCCTATATTCATTGTAGCACTATTCACAATAGCCAAGACATGGAAGCAACCTAAGTGTCCAATGACAAATGAATAAAGAAGATGTGGGATATGTGTGTGTGTGTGTGTGTGTGTGTGTATGCACAATGGAGTATTACTTAGACATTAAAAAAAAAGAATGAAATAATGCTATCTTCAGCAACAGGGATTGACCTAGAGATTCTCATACTAAACGAAGTAAGTCAGACAAAGTCAAATATAATATTATGTCACTTATATGTAGAATCTTTAAAAATGCAAATAAACTTATTTATTTATAAAACAGAAAGAGACCACAGACATAGAAAACAAACATGGTTATCAAAGGGAATGATTGTTGTTTAGTTGCTAAGAAGTGCCTCACTCTTTTGTGACCCCACCAGGCTCCTCTGTCTATGGGATTTCCCAGGCAAGAATACTGGAGTGAGTAGCCATTTTTTTCTCCAGGGGATCTTCCCAACTCAGGGATAAAACCCATGTCTCCTGACTTTCAGGCAGATTCTTTACCACTGAGCCACCAGGGAAGCCCTGAAGGGGATGGAGGAAGAGATAAATTAGGAGTTTGGGATTAACAGATACATACTAAGCTGTCACTTCAGTCGTGTCTGACTCTGTGTGACCCCACGGATGGCAGCCCACCAGGCTCCCCTGTCCCTGGGATTCTCCAGGCAAGAACACTGGAGTGGGTTGCCATTTCCTTCTCCAGTGCATGAAAGTGAAAAGTGAAAGTGAAGTCGCTCAGTCGTGTCCGACTCCTAGCGACCCCACGTACTGCAGCCTACCGGGCTCCTCCGTCCATAGGATTTTCCAGGCAAGAGTACTGGAGTGGGGTGCCATTAGATAGCCACTAAGGACCTATTAGTGGGACTGAGACTTCCCTGGTGGCTCAGACTGTAAAGCGTCTGCCTACAATGCAGGAGACCCGGGTTCGATCCCTGGGTCGGGAAGATCTCCTGGAGAAGGAAATAGCAACCCACTTCAGTACTCTTGCCTGGAAAATTCCATGGATGGAGGAGCCTGGTAAGCTACAGTCCATGGGGTCGCAAAGAGTCAGACATGACTGAGCGACTTCAATGTCAATGTCAATGTCAAGGACCTATTATATAGCACAGGAAACTATACTCTATACTCCATATCTTGCATATAGATAACCTATAATGGGAAAGAATCTGAAAAGACTGTACCTTGCTGTACACTTGAAACTAACACAACAATGTAAATTAAGTATACTTCAACTTTTAAAAGGTTAAAAACAATAGAGACCAGGAAAAAAGTGATGTGTGCTGAGATGAAGGAGGAAGAGAATGATGAAAGAGTCCAATGAGAAATAATAAAAGGTCAGAAAAGAAATATTATAAGGACAACTTCTCATGAAAATAGTTCATAGCCACCCACGGGTGGCCTTCAGGAAGGGACAAATTGCAGTGGCTCCTGATGAGAAAGAAATGGGTGAAAATTGCATAGGAGGCAGATGACATTTAAAATCCATAGTCTTCCCATGACAGGGATAGGGGTTCTCTTTTCTGAAGCATAAAAAAGGTTTATGTTACCTTAGAATCAATGTGAAGTTTTCCTGTCAGTAATATATATTTTTTAAAATTTTTAGTGGTTGGGAATATTCTTTCTAAGTAAGGTTTATAGGGGAATTCCCTGGTGGCCTGTCAGTTAGGACTCGGTTCTTTCGTTGCCATGGCCCAGGTTCAATCCCTGGTCAGGGAACTAAGATCCTACAAGCTGTGCAGCATGGCCAAAAAACGATCTTCCCGATCCAGGGATCGAACCCATGTGTCTTAGGTCTCTTGCATTGGCAGGTGACTTCTTTACCACTAGAGCCATGGGAAGCCCTAATAATAATAATAAAGTTTATAAAATCTTTAAACAGATTTTGTAATAACCCTTTCATCCCCTTTGCTAAATGTACTAAATCAAACTCGGAGGCAGCTCCAAGCGTCTTTCAAAATTAAATTCAGAGAGCTTTTTAATATTTACCTGAAAGGATGTGTAGAGTGGCTAGAATTTAATCTAACAAGTGTCTGGCTGTTTTCAGTGTTTGGCTCCAAATTTACTAGATTCACCTCATCTGAGAAAAATAGGTGTGGATTAGAAGCACTTGGGTTTCCCAGGTGGCTCAGTGATAGACTCGGTCTGCCACTGCAGAAGATGTGGATTGCGCCAGTTTGATCCCTGGGTCAGGAGGATCCCTTGGAGAAGGAAATGGCACCCCACTCCAGTATTCTTGCCTGGAGAGTCCCGTGGACAGAGGAGCCTGGTGGGTTACAGTCCATGGGTCACAAAGAGTCGGACACGACTGAGAACTCGCAGCATGGCACAGAAGCACTTGGTGACGGCGGCCCCTCCCTTGCTCCTAATGGTTTGGGGCAGTTTTTTGCCCACTTTGGGTTAATGCAGAGTTTTGTTTTAGTTTTTACTTTAGTACAAATT
>NW_011494640.1:11067068-11073070 GCF_000754665.1 Bison bison bison | reverse complement strand
TTGTAAATATATGCGAAGCAACAAAACAAGAAAAAGAATTGTTCAAAAGCAGATGAAGCAGCTAATGCATATTGAAATGAATATTAATATGACATAATCAACTCCCAGAATAAAAACACTTCTATCTCTGATCACAAGGTGGCAATAGTGCCCTACTCATATAATATAGAAGACTGATGCTCTGAGAATTTCGGACACTTAATAAAACAGAGAGAATGTACATCTGTGACTCTATTTCTGTTTTATAAATGAGTCACAGATGTAGAAAACAAGCTTATGGTTACCAGTGGCGGGGGGTGGGGGGGTGTGGGAAGGGGGATAAGGATAAATTGGGAGATTGAGATTGACACATACACACTTGATAACTAAAAAGAACCTACTGTATAGCACAGGAAACTATTCAATACTCTGTAATGAACTGTATGGGATAAGAGTCTAAAAACGAGTGGATATTTGTATATGTATAGCTGATTCACTGTGCTGTACACCTGAAACTAACAATATGGTAAATCAACTCTACTCCAATAAAAAGCTTAAGAAACAAAAAACGGTGACAGTGCATATTGCAGATGTGTGACAGCTTTCCCCGTTTGGGTCGATTTTTCAATGGAACAGAACTGTATAACTATTTCTGAATGCTCTTCTGAGGGAGGCCCACAGTTCCTTGGTTGTGATACAGTCCTACCAGGCTCACTTTAACACAAAGTCTAGGCTTCCAGAACAAGACAGAAACTTAAGTGGATCCTGGGCACTGTCTAGCATTGTATTGACTTGGAGAGCTCCGGTAAGGCATGGTCTCGGAAGCTTCCAGGTAAGAAGGGTCTAAAATTGGCTCCTTGTAATACATTACCACCGGTAGCAGGGGTTCTTCAAGGCCAGCTTTATTCTCTTCTGCTCTTCTAAACTGCCTGGCTAGAACCTGACCTCCCTCCACGAACACCCCACTCTGACCCTTCAGAAATGCTGTTCTCCCTACTGGCAAGTGACTACGACACTTTGAGATATGGTGTGAGTCTGCCAGCCCTACACCTTCTGGATCCATCTCCCTTACCTCTTCCCTGGACAGGCTCTTTCTGCTCCCAGCCTGGTTATTGGGATGGAGATGCTGGCACGGCCCACCCACTGGAAGCCCACCCACTTACTAAAGCCAAGCCTTAATACCATTTTTCTTTAAAGAGTGCCTTCTAATGTAAGACAACTAACTCAGGTCCATTTGAACACATACCAGACTACAGTATCATACAGAGGATTTATTTCTTCAAGCTTGATGAGATTTTGTGTGCACGTATTTTTCATTCATTTAAAACACATAATTTCTCATTTTGATACTAATTTCTCACTTAAATATTTTCTCCTCTGCAATCACCCTCTGTGTTTTTTCAGGCTTCTAACTTTATTTAGGCTTTCAATGGCTAAGTCAAAGATCTCTCTTGGTAAATGTCACACTGCCCTTGAAAATATGTGAGTTATTTTCAAATATCTTTTGATATTGATTTCTAACATAATTCCACAGTGATAAGACAACAGACTCTCTATGATTTCAATACCTTTAGACCTTGAAAACTTGCACCTTGTTTTATGTCCCTGGTTATATTCTAGTGTCTCCTAGTTTATAGTCTATGAGAACATGAATAGAATTTGCATTCTACTATTGTGTGAAACTGTATAAATCTTAACTGTGTTGAATGGGTTCACGGTGCTTTTCAGGACTACTATATCCTTCTACTATTCTGTATGTTTATTCTATGAATTCTATTGATTTTTAGTTGATATTGAAATTCCAACTAAAAATCCTAATTTATCTACTTAAAAAAAATAGCTGTTGTGTCTCAGCTGGTAAAAGAATCTGCCTGCACTGCAGAAGACCTGGGTATGATCCCTGGGTTGGGAAGATGCCCTGGAGAAGGGAAAGGCTACCCACTCTAGTATTCTGGCCTGGAGAGTTCCCTGGACTGTATAGTCCATGGGTTTGCAAAGAGTCAGACACGACTGAGTGACTTCCACATAGTGGAACTATATGTAACTTTGTTCTGCATTTTCCAAGTCTTCTGTAAATGAGTTATCATGATTTCATAATTTAAAAAATAACAAAGAAAGAATAAAATAAAAAGTAAATAATAAATAAAACATATATGTGGAATCTGGAAAGATGGTACAGATGAACCTATTTTCAGGGCAGAAATGGAGACGCAGACATAAAGAAGGGACATGTGGACACAGTGAAGAAGGGAGGGTTGGGAGATGAGGACTGACATATGTACAGTACCATATGTAAAACAGGTAACTAGTGGGAATCTGCTATACAGCACGGGGAGCTCAGCTCTGTGCTCTGTGATGACCTGGAGGGGTGGGATGGGGTGGGAGGTGGGAGGAAGTTCCACAAGGGAGTATATATGTTTACATACAGCTGATTCACTTTGCTGTACAGCAGAAAATAATACAACATTGTAAAGCAATTAAACTAAAATAAAAAAAGAAGAATTTTAAAATAGACATAATATTTCATTCTTCTCCCCACTGAGAAGAATGTATAGTCAACTCGCACCCACCTTCTCACCAAGTCCATTTTCTACCTCTGCTGTGTTTTTTGAACTGCCCCATGCCACCTTCAGGGCTTCCCTGATGGCTCAGTCATTAAAGAATCTACCTGCAATGTAGGAGATCCAGGTTTGAGTCCTGGGTCAGGAAGATCCCCTGGAGAAAGAAATGGCAACCCACTCCAGTCTTCTTGCCTAGAGAATCTCATGTACAGAGGGGCCTGGTGGGCTACAGTCCATGCAGTCACAGAGTCAGACATGACTGAGCAATTACACCACGTGCCACCTTCATCAAAAGTACTGGGCCCCTTTGAGGTTCTCGGGAGCCAGACTGTCTAGGATGGTAATCCTAATTTAGGCATTTACCAGCAGACTGGCTTTGGGCAAGTTACTTAACCTAGCTAGAATATCACCGGCTCAGAAGGTTCTGAGTTCACACACGCAAAACACACGGCATGAGGCCACGCGCAAAACAAGTAAGTGCTCAGGGAAACCGTCACCATCATACTCTCCCTGTTCCATACGTCCGGAAGTGGTCTCTTCATTTGGATTAAGTGTGTCTTTTTATTCTGATGCTTTGACATCTGGAGCCTTGCTGAGCCTGGAGAGACTGCCCCTCTCAGGACTAGCCACTTCCTGAGATAATTAAAAGACTTACCTGAGAGCAAGCCTTTCCCTGACAAAACAGTCAATCCAGAGTCCACATCTCAATCACCTTAATCTGGCTCTCCCCGAATTCTTCACACTGGACCAATCTGCCTGATCCTACTCACTCCAGGGCCAGGTACCAGCTGACTAGATCCGGCCCCTACACCCGGCGTGCTTACTCGCTCAGTCGTGTCTGACTCTGCGACCCCATGAATGATAGCCCGCCAGATTCCTCTGTCCATGGGGATTCTCCAGGCAAGAATACTGCAGTGGGTTGTCATGCCCTCCTCCAGGGAATCTTTCCAACCCAGGGACTGAACCCAGGTCTCCCACATTGCAGGTGGATTCTTTACCACCTGAGCCACCAGGGAAGCCGGAAATCAAACTAGCCAGTCCTAAACCTGAAGACTTGTCTCACCTGTTCCTTCTCTGGACACCACAATAAAGGCTTTTGGGCATGTTTTCTCCCTCCTCTTCTGACCGACCCTGGATCCATGTGGCCCTGCATAGCATGGCATGCTGCCCCCTCTTCTTGGGAAGGGAGAGTAATAAACCATCTGTGCATGAAACTAATCTTGTGTTGGCCCCCCAATCCATGAATACTAATAAAACCTGTATTTTAGATCGAAGATAGTTAGTTTTTATTTTAAAGAAGGCAGACCAGTTGTTTTTTTTTTTTTTTTTTTGCTGCATCTGGTCCTAGTCGTGGCACAAGGGGTCTTCATTGCATTACTCGGACTCTTTAACTGGTACCTGCAGACTCAGGGGTTGCTCCACGGCGTCCAAGATCTTAGTTCTCCAACCAGGGATGGAACCCATAACCCCTGCATTGCAAGGTGGATTGTTAATCACTGGACATCAGGGAAGCCCCTGAAGATACTCTTTAAATAGTGATGTTGTTAATGTTATAGAATAAAATTTTACCCATAGACATGATTGTCAATATAATGCAGGCAATAACTATCTAACATCTATTATGAGCTAAATACCCTATTGTATGACTTGGGAAATATGATAATTTAAGACAAGCTGTACTTTTCCAGGTCTTACCACCTCTTAGAGGAATCAGATACATGTGTAATATAAATAACACAGATGACTGAACAAACAAACATGTACATGTACATACACAGACAAACATATCAACATATATTGATACATACACTATTTAATTTGGTGGGAGTCAAGGGTATCAAAATGTGAGTATATGCCTTGAGGACAGGCATCACCTTTATGCTTTTCTATGAAAAGGGTTGGAGAAGGCAATGGCACCCCACTCCAGTACTCTTGCCTGGAAAATCCCATGGACGGAGGAGCCTGGTAGGCTGCAGTTCATGGGGTCACTGAGAGTCAGACATGACTGAGTGACTTCACTTTCACTTTTCCCTTTCCTCCACTGGAGAAAGAAATGGCAACCCACTCCAGTATTCTTGCCTGGAGAATCCCAGGGATGAGGGAGCCTGGTGGGCTGCCGTCTATGGGGTCACACAGAGTCGGACACAACTGAAGCAACTTAGCAGCAGCAGCAGCAGCATGAAAAGAGTTGAGAATCATGGTCCATTCATTTCCTACAGCTGCTGTAACACATTATCATGAGCCTGGTGACTTAAACCAACACAAATTTATTATGTTTGAAATGGGTTTGGCAGGACGAAAACCAAGATGTTGGCAAAGCTGGCTCTTCTGGAGGCTCTAGAGAAGACTTTGTTTTCTTGCCTTTTCCACCTTCTAGAAGCCACCTGCTCATGACTCCTTCCTCCCATCACATCACCTTCTTCCCCCTGTTTTCATCATCACTGCACCTTCTGCCTCTTCTGTAGTCAAATCTCCCTCTTGTAAGAAAACTTGTGATTATATTTAGACACCACGGGATAATAATCCAGAATAATCTCCCCATTTCAACATTCCTAACCACAGTTGCAAAGTCTCTTTCTTCACATCAAGTAATATCCATAGATTCTAGAGACTAGGAAGTGGATGTCTTTGGGGACCGTTATTCAGTCATATATTCACATATAGTGAGACAACATAGGTTTGGGAATTACAGATTTTTCAGCCTGGGCTCTATATTGTTGCACAAGTAGACACTTGTGCTTATATTCTGTCTCAGTTTCCTCATTTGTTAAATAAGGATAATAATAGTACCTCCCTTGCAGAGTCGTTGTGAGGATTAAATGAGTTAACATATGTAATCGCTCACTGGCTGAGTAGGGTCCGACTCTTTGAGACCCCATAGACTGTAGCTCATCAGGCTCCTCTGTTCAAGGAATTTTCCAGGCAAGAATACTAGAGTGGATTGCCATTTTCTCCTGCAGGGAATCTTCTCGACCCAGGGACCGAACCCATGTCTCCTGTATCTCCTGCATTGGCAGGCAGATTTTTTTTTTTTTTTTTTTACCACTGAGCCACATATCTTTTAAATCCTGAAAGATGATGTTGTGAAAGTGCTGTACTCAATATGCCAGCAAATTCGGAAAACTCAGCAGTGCCACAGGACTGGAAAAGATCAGCTTTCATTCCAATCCCATGGAAAGGCAATGCCAAAGAATGCTCAAACTACTGCACAATTGCACTCATCTCACACGCTAGTAAAGATTCTCAAAATTCTCCAAGCCAGGCTTCAACAATACGTGAACCGCGAACTTCCAGATGTTCAAGCTGGTTTTAGAAAAGGCAGAGAAACCAGAGATCAAATTGCCAACATGCGCTGGATCATGGAAATAGCAAGAGAGTTCCAGAAAAACATCTATTTCTGCTTTATTAACTATGCCAAAGCCTTTGACTGTGTGGATCACAATAAACTGTGGAAAATTCTGA
>NW_011494640.1:11044780-11066813 GCF_000754665.1 Bison bison bison | reverse complement strand
CTTGGAAGGAAAGTTATGACCAACCTAGATAGCATATTGAAAAGCAGAGATATTATTTTGCCAACAAAGTTTCGTCTAGTCAAGGCTATGGTTTTTCCAGTGGTCACGTATGGATGTGAGAATTGGACTGTGAAGAAAGCTGAGTGCTGAAGAAGCAGAGAAGGCGATGGCACCCCACTCCAGTACTCTTGCCTGGAAAATCTTATGGACGGAGGAGCCTGGTAGGCTGCAGTCCATGGGGTCGCTAAGAATCGGACACGACTGAGCGACTTCACTTTCACTTTTCACTTTTATGCATTGGAGAAGGAAATGGCAACCCACTCCAGTGTTCTTGCCTAGAGAATCCCAGGGACGGGGGAGCCTGGTGGGCTGCCGTCTATGGGGTCACACAGAGTCAGACACAACTGAAGTGACTTAGCAGCAGCAGCAGAAGAATTGATGCTTTTGTACTGTGGTGTTGGAGAAGACTCTTGAGAGTCCCTTGGACTGCAAGGAGATCCAACCAGTCCATCCTAAAGGAGATCAGTCCTGGGTGTTCATTGGAAGGACTGATGCTGAAGCTGAAACTCCAATACTTTGGCCACCTGATGCGAAGAGTTGACTCATTGGAAAAGACCCTGATACTGGGAGGGATTGGGGACAGGAGGAGAAGGGGATGACAGAGGATGAGATGGCTGGATGGCATCACTGACTGGATAGACATGAGTTTGAGTGAACTCTGGGAGTTGGTGATGGACAGGGAGGCCTGGCGTGCTGTGATTCATGGGGTCGCAGAGTCGGACATGATGGAACGACTGAACTGAACTGAACTGAGCCACATATAAGTAAAAATCTTAGACTTTGAGTTGTACACTGAAAAAGTCTTAGAACAAGGCCTTAGGGACTTCCCTGGAGATCCAATAGCTACAACTCTGTGCTCCCAATGCAGAGGGCCTGGGTTTGATCCCTGATCAGGGAACTAGGTCCCACATGCCACAACCAAGAGTTCTCATGTCACAACTAAAGATCCTGTATGTTGCCATGAAGACCAAAGACCCTGCATGCCACAACTAAGAGCCCGTGCAGCCAAATAAAGAAATATTTTTTAAAAAAGGAACATCACCTTGGACATACTGAGTGTTCATTATGCTTGAGTGATGATTATTATCCTACTAAAGACCTGTGCATCCCCTTAGCAGGTGGACCAAACACACACATACACACACACACACCTCAGTGTCACTTTCTCTTGTCTCCAGGGATTTATCTTAGTTCCAGGCCTGAAGCCAGTGGACTTTGGCTCTGAGCCCACGTTGACTAAGCCACCGTGTCTAGGATGCTCCGCATCCTTCACTTGTCCCCCTGGCAACGCATCCACAGAGCATCAGGAAATTTGGTTCAGCTCCTGTCACTTTAAACAAAAGATCCTGCTGCCTTGGCCACTGGCAGCTGAGAGCAGATCCTGGCCTGATTTCTGTTCCTGTTCCTGCTCCTGTGGTTGGCTTCTATCTGAGGAGACTCATTCCTTCGTTCTCCCCCAACTGCCCTTTGTCTGCAAAATAAAATGACCAACCAGGGACATAGCCCTCCTTTCTGCCTTCAGTCTCTCATGGGGCAGAACTGCACCTCCCAGTCACTCCCACCCCCTAAGTCACTCATTTACCCTGTGGACGTTGACCTCACTGAATCTTTGTGTGACTACGACCCAGAGATGCGGGCTAAGTCACTTCAGTCATGTCAAACCCTTTGCAACCCTATGGACTGTAGCCCACCAGGCTCCTCTTTTCATGGGTTCTCCAGGCAAGAATCCTGGAGTGGGCTGCCAGGTCCTCCTCCAGGGCATCTTCCCAGTCCAGGGATCGAACCTGAGTCTCTTGCATCTCCTGCATTGGTAGGCAGATTCTTTACCACTAGCACCACCGGGGAAGTCTGACCCAGGGATAATTGAGCAGAAACTACAGAGCTATCAACTCAAAGAAACAAAGCCTTTGCCTTTCTGTAAAAACTTCTGAGATTCTGGCATCTCTTTCTTAATACATTTAAAAATATCTTTCCTCATTGCCTTTTTCCCAGGCACATTCTCCCTCACTCCTCTTGGAGCAAGGGAACCGGTCACAGCCACAAGTGACAGCCAAGAGCATCTTGGCTTGTTTCCACTATGTACATTTCCTCCTCATCTAGCTCATAAGTTTTCAGCAGAAGTGTCCTTACAAAAACCTAACATAGGCGCAGAAATTAATCATCTTCATTTGAGCACCATATAGGACAGAAAAATGTCAGTCTGCAGTATAACTGAATGGTGTCCAACATATTGAATTCAAGAGGTGATGAGGGAACACTTCAGATTTAATACAGACTTCCCAGGACAGAGCTAAAGTTTGGCTTATTTGCTAAATTATGCTCACAACAAAAGGAAAAAGAAGTTCCTTATGAAGCAGGCCTCAGTGGCCTCATTGGAATTCCTCATTTTCCTAGGCAAACTGCAAATAGTCCCAAAGTCAGATTTTACACTAAATTACCCGGCCTCAGCAAGACTTTCATGGGTGTGACTGAAAGCAAACTCTGCCCCTCCTCCATGCGGGGAAAACCACTGAGTAACCATTTAAGGCAGTGATTTGTTCACTAATTATGAATCTCCTGGATCGACTCAATCTGCTCTTCTTTCCTTAGGAGTCCTGTGTTAAGTTTTGTAGGGCAACATCTAAGCAAGGCAGTTATGTTTTTATGCTTTTGCACTTGGGGAACATTTTTGTGGTGTCTGCAGGGCCCTCCTAAAGCTTGCTCATTTAGCACAGCAATGTGCAACGTATTTAATTGAAGCCTGGTTCTCTAGTGTACACTGACTACTTTCTTCAAAAATGTGAGAACTTTTCTCTCATGAGAAAACTGCAAGAATCAATTCTAATCCCTCCAGTCCCAAACCAGGCAAATATTTCCTAAGTGTCTAGCCCTGTGCTGCTTGGAGGTAGGGGCTCAAAGGAGATTTATTGAGAAGACGTTTCAAAACCCTCCGTGTGCGTACGGTGGTCACACACCAACCTGCAAAGCTGTGGGGGCATCCCTGCTGTCACTCAATTATCTCTGTGTCTGGAAAGTTTCTCAAGAGAAATTACTCCATTCATACTTCTTCCCAGTAGGTGCTGGGAACTGCTTGGGTGGCAAAGCATGTTAATTATAATTAAAAAAAAAAAAATAGACTAAGGCAGTCAAAAATAAGATTTAGCCTCCTACTTTTCAATCTATTAGAAGCAATTTGGAGTCCAGCTAAAGCCTCTTTTTCATGTCTCAGTTGTTCAGTGCTGAGTTAAGGAAATAAAAATTGAGGGAGGTGACTGACTTGAAAAAGGAGAGTTAGATCAAAAAAATACTTAAAGACTCTGAGCACACATGGCCCAAGGACTGCTAGCTTAATCTATAATTTGAGATGAGACAAATATTGAGAGGAGGGGGGAAAGTCAATATTGTTTACAGCTGGACTGGTAATTATAATAAGGCTAAATCTAGGCAATATGTATTTCTACATGTCTTTATCTACTATTAACTCCTAGGGCGGCATCTAGCTCATCACTTGGCACATAAATTCTGTTGCTCTGAATTAAAGGGCAGAAGCATTCACCCAGAATTATTAAAAAAAAACAAAAAAACAAAAACAGTCCTCAGAGAGTACATATGAAAATTGAAGGGACTTCCCTGGTGGCACAGTGGATAAGAATCTACCTGCCTATGCAGGGGACACTGGTTCAATCCCTGGTCTGGGAAGATCCCGTGTGCCCCGGAGCAACTGAGCCTGTGCGCCACCACTACTGAGCCTGTGCTTTAGATCTGGGGAGCCACAACTACTGAAACCCGAGTGCCTGGGGCCCATGCTCCACAGCAAGAGACACCAATGCAACGAGAAGCCCATGCAGTGCAAGGAAGAGGAGCCCCCACTCGGCACAATTAGAAAAAGGCCACGCAAAAAAGAAGACACAGTGCAGCCAAAAATAAATAAATAAATAATTTTAAAATGGAAGACGGAGATCGATACCTGCCAGCATGAATGCAGTGGGTTAGGGGCTCACTAAATACATGGATGGCATGGTCCAGTTCCAGTTCAGTTCAGTCGCTGAGTCGTGTCCAGCTCTTTGCGACCCCATGAATCGCAGCATGCCAGGCCTCCCTGTCCATCACCAACTCCCGGAGTTCACTCAGACTCATGTCCATCAAGTTGGTGATGCCATTCAGCCATCTCATCCTCTGTCGTCCCCTTTTTCCTCCTGCCCCCATGGTAACAGGACACAATCCAAGAAAAGCAACTCTTTCATCCTTGTATTCAATCAACTAACACTCACTGTCCACTCTGGTTCAGGTACTGTTTTAGGTCTTATGACTACAGTCACAAAGATGACAGGTCCTAACTCTGACAGAGGTTATATTTGTGTGTGTATATGAGTGCCTGTGTGTGTGAGAGAGAGAGACAGAGAGAGAAATGTGAGCTAAAGTAGAGTGACAGACAGTACAAATAGATAACTAAACCAGAACAAAGTAAACCATGTCATTGTAGGGGCTCTACAGTGGATCAAACGGTGGTCCACCCAAAAGTCGTGTCCATCTCCTAACTCCCAGCACCTGTAAACGTGACCTGCTTTGGAAAAAGGGTCTTTACAAATGTAATTAAGTTAAAGAACTTGAGAGGAGATCATCCTGAATTATGTATAGGGTGAAAGGGTGCTGAAATCCAATGTCAAGTGTCACTATAAGAGACATGCTGTTGCTGCTAAGTCACTTCAGTCGTGTCCAACTCTGTGCGACCCCATAGACGGCAGCCCACCAGGCTCCCCCGTCCCTGGGATTCTCCAGGCAAGAACACTGGAGTGGGTTGCCATTTCCTTCTCCAGTGCATGAAAGTGAAAAGTGAAAGTGAAGTCGCTCAGTCGTGTCCGACTCCTAGGGACCCCATGGACTGCAGCCTACCAGGCTCCTCCATCCATGGGATTTTCCAGGCAAGAGTACTGGAGTGGGTTGCCATTGCCTTCTCCGATAAGAGACATAGGGAGACATAAAGAAGAGAAGAAGGTAACGTGGACATGAAGGCAGAGATGAGAGTTTTGCAACCACAGCCAAGGAACATCTGGAGACGCTGGACAGGGCAGAGAGGGCTTCTCCAATGTGTCCCTGGATGCAGAGCAGCCCCGTGTCTGACCTTGATTTCTGACAACTGCTTCTGGAGCTGTGATAGAATAACTTTCTGTTGTTTTACACCATGATGTTTATGGTCAGTTGTTAAACAACTCTAGGAAAGTAATACAGGTTTTAAAAGAAAACAAAAGGGGCTGATGGAAGCCAGATGCTAAAAGGTCTCACGCTGTCAAAACTATGTTTTTTGGGACTTCCTTGGTGGTCCAGCGATTAAGAATCTGCCTTCCAATGCAGGGAACTAAGATCCCACATGTATGGGGTAACAAGGCCCACACACCACAACTAGAGAAGCCCCCACCCCCACCCACCACCACCACCAGCCCCCAACCAATGCTGCAACAAAGAGCCTGTGGGCTGCACCTAAGATTCAACACAATCAAATAAAATAAATTAATTAAAAAAAATTATCCCCAGATTGATTTTATTAAAAAAATAAAAAAACTAGGTTTGTGGCAAGGAAAAGGCATCTAGGAGCTACATCCAGATTTCTACTCACAGAGACCACACAGAAGGTGTTCCTTCCTTACCAGCTAGAGTTGCAGTCAGCAGAGGACATCTGCTTCTATTGTCTGCCAACATCTCTTCTCAATATTTCTGATAAATAAAAAGTCCCTTTCCTACGGGAACCCACATTTTCTGTTCAGTCACTCAGTCGTGTCTGACCCTGAGACCTCACAGACTGCAGCATGCCAGGCCTCCCTGTCCATCACCAACTCCCGGAGTCCACTCAAACTCATGTCCATTGAGTCAGTGATGCCATCCAGCCATCTCATCCTCTGTCATCTTCTTTTCCTCCCACCTTCAATCTTTCTCAGCATCAGGGTCTTTTCCAATGACTCAGTTCTTCCCATCAGGTGACCAAAGTATTGGAGTTTCAGCTTCAACATCAGTCCTTCCAATGAATATTCAGGACTGATTTCCTTTAGAATGGACTGGTTGGATCTCCTTGCAGTCCAAGGGACTCTCAAGGGTCTTTTCCAACACCACAGTTCAAAAGCATCAATTCTTTGGTGCTCAGCTTTCTTTATAGTCCAACTCTCACATCCATGCATGACCACTGGAAAAACCATAGCCTTGACTAGACGGACCTTTGTTGCAAAGTAATGTCTCTGCTTTTTAATATGCTGTCTAGGTTGGTCATAACTTTTCTTCCAAGGAGTAAGCATCTTTTAATTTCATGGCTGCAATCACCATCTGTAGTGATTTTTGGAGCCCCCCCCAAAATAAAGTCTTTCACTGTTTCCATTGTTTCCCCATCTATTTCCCATGAAGTGATAGGACCAGATGCTCTAATCTTAGTTTTCAGAATGTTGAGTTTTAAGTCAACCTTTTCACTCCCCTCTTTCACTTTCATCAAGAGGCTCTTTAGTTCTTCTTCACTTTCTGCCATAAAGGTGGTATCATCTGCATATCTGAGGTTATTGATATTTCCCCTGGCAATCTTGATTCCAGCTTGTGCTTCACCCAGCCCAGCGTTTCTCATGATGCACTCTGCATCTAAGTTAAATAAGCAGGGTGACAATATACAGCCTTGACATACTCCTTTTCCTATTCGGAACCGGTCTGTTGTTTCATGTCCAGTTCTAACTGTTGCCTCCTGACCTGCATACAGATTTTTCAAGAGGCAGGTCAGATGGTCTGGTATTCCCATCTCTTGAAGAATTTCCCAGAGTTTGTTGTGATCCACACAGTCAAAGGCTTTGGCATAGTCAATAAACTTGAAAATTTTCTTCCAGTGGGGCTAACTCCTCCTCTTGTATCCCCCCAAATCTCATTCACAGAAATAGATATGGAGCCACAGCCTCACCAATCAGAGAATCCCATCATCTGGGTGCAGTGATTGATCCAAGTATGGACATGTGACTCAGGCCAGACCAATCAGAGAATCTTCTCTGGAACTCCGAGAAAAGACTTGGTCTCTCCACTAGGAGGCTTCGCTGGTGGAATGTGACCCTGGGGCTACGGTTCTCTGAGGCAAACTTTGAGTTAAAGGATCCAGTAGCTTTGATCCAGTAGCTTTCCTTCTTTCTCTTTTTTTGTTTAACTAAGTTCTCAGTCTCTCTTGCTTATAAGCCAAACAGCTCTAACTAACTGGAGGCCCTGTCCTCCTGGTGGCCTAAGCCAGACCACATGTAGCACATAGGGTTCATTTCACCGTCCCTAGACAAGTCTAGAGCAGACCTGAGTCTCAGAAGGGACTCTGCTCCCCCAGTGAGTCCCCTGCTGCTTCCTTCTTAGCCTGCTAAAGGGGCGGGGGTGGGTCTTCTTACTGTCCCAGCCGTGAGGGAGAAGAAAGAAGCAATCCCAAACGAAAAGAATCAAAAGAATCAAAGCCAAGAGAACTTCAAAGAGACACTGAACCCCCAAACGACCGGTTTTAAACAGCTTTGTTTATCCCTTTGAAAACACAATTCCCTAACGATGTGCCCCAATTTTGTGCTTGACCCAAACCCCAATCTCACTCTGTCTCACTCGATTTCACTCTGTTATTTGGTGCAAGAACAGAACTGATTGTAACTGATTCAAGCTGAAAACAGATTTATCAGAAGGCTGGGAGAACTGACTCCAAAAATGCAAAAGAACAAAAGGAGGATGAATCACAACCAAAATCAGGCCTCTGGACCAGTGTGGGGTACAAGCCCGAAAGCCAAAGGCTGACATCACTTTTCCCTGGGACTTCTGCCCGTCACCCCCGAGCCTAAAGGAGTTTTCCCACATCAAACCTCCAGGGGAGAGCACCAGATTGGCGTCGTGACTACCTCGAGGGATGCAAGGATGGAAAGTGTTTCGGGTGGGCTCTACCTCCTGCTGAGACGCCTATGGGGAAATTTCCTGAATATAAATTAATTTAAAAATATCTATGTTGTACTCTCTTGCATTGAAGCAGAGGGGAAAAGCTTGGAGAGGCCCCCTGCAGTCATTCGATTGTATAACAACAGTGCCCTCTACTGACAGATTAATGCTCTAGTGGAAAACAAGGGAAGCGTTCACACACCCCACTAAAAAGTCCAGTCCTGCTAAGATTCAGTCACACTTGGTTTCGTAATTTAGACCATTACATAAAGCAAGAGAAAATTGCAAGATGCAAATGCTGTCCCATGAAAATGGATATAAAAAGGATTATGATTTATAATAGACATTAGCATGCATCAACCACAATCCTAGGACCGCAGCAGCGTCTGGTGCCCAGGATGGTTTAATAGGGTATCATCTAGTCAGGCCTGTCCTGACAGGGCGTGTACCCTAAGACCTACAAGACAAGATGGAGCCCACCAGGGCAGGTCTGGGGCGTGTAAGGAGGAAACCAGGGCGGCATGCCAGTTGTCAGGACACAAGGTGTGGAGGCAGGGAGGCATCACATGGAAACAGACCTCCCTTCCTGATTAGGCTCTTGACCTCTCTGTACTTTGGTTTTCTCATCTGTGAAATGGGAATCATTGTAGCACCTACCTTACAGGCTTGGTGTAAAGCAGGAAATACATAGGCGAGAAACTCCCACCTAGGAAGGAAGTTCTTAAGTCAGTCATCATCAATTCAAGATTTAGTATTATTGCTCTTCTTTACAATTATTGTTCTTAGAAACCTCAGAATCACCTCTGGCAAATGCAATCTTCAAATAGGATACCTTGTTCATGCTAAGCAGAGACCTTATTGTGTCAGATAGATTCTCTGGAATAACTAGACTTCTCAACTTTTCATAAATCCTCATTATGTGCTCTCTGGAGCCATAAGCACCTTTTGTTTTCCTGTCACAAATGATGGACAATATTTTAAAATGCTAATTGTGAGAAATGCTCAGGAAATATCTTCAGACCTCAGAGAAAGGTTGGAGAGATGTGAAAGGAAGGAGCGAGCCATGGGAGGAGAGACAGGCTCATTTCTAAGTGATGCAGGTGGAACAGCCACGGAGCAGGATCCCAGCAATGAATGCGAAGTGGAGAGAATGTCCTCAGAGAAAAAATAAACCTTCCATCTAATCCTCTCCGAGCTGAGCCAAGGCAAGCTGTCAGAAGTTCTAGTTACAGGTCAATCCCTGAGGAATCTTGGGAAATGCTGCAAAGACGAAGTATTTTAAACAGAGTGAAGAATGAAGAGAGTATCAAATTCACACCCCCACAGAAACACAGAGGGAGGAAAAGACAGAAGGAAGAGAAAAGAAGGAAAAGAAAGACAAAGGAATGAAAAGGGAGGGGTACGGAGAAAGAAGGAAAAGCAAAGGGAGGGGAAAAATCCGCACACTGTGGCTTAGATAAGACAAGAAAGATAGCCGGGGGCGGGGGGCGGGGAGGACTTCCCTGGTGGTCCAGTGGTTAAGAATCTGCCTTCCACCCATGGCGAATGCATGTTGATGTATGGCAAAACCAATACAATATTGTAAAGTAAAAAATAATAATAATAATAAAATTTTTAAAATAAAAAGCCAAAACTCTAAAAAAAAAAAAATCTGCCTTCCAATGCATTGTTAGTCGCTCAGTCGTGTCCAACTCTTTGTGACCCATGGACTGTAGCCTGCCAGGCTCCTCTATGCATGGAATTCTCCAGACATGAAAATTGGAGTGGGTAGCCATTCCCTTCTCTAGGGGATCTTCCCGACCCAGAGATTGAACTTAAGACCTATGCATTGCAGGTAGATTCTTCACCATCTGAGCCACCAAGCCAGGAGGTACGCAGTCCAGTGGCGGGGATGCAGGTTTGATCCTTGGCCGCTGAACTAAGATCTCACATTCCGTGGGACAACTGAGCCCAGGTTCTGCAACTACAGAAGCCCCTGGGCAGTCAAAAAAAGAAAGGCATCCAGGGTTAAGGTTAAGTTATCCCAGGAATTTCTGACTAGGTTTTATAACAAGGAAATGAAAGTTAGGAGTTTCCAATTAACAGACAGTGGGTCTGTACCCATTCTTTTCTCTTCCCTTTCCCTCCCCTTTCTGAATCTCTACCTGGGAGGGAAGGAAGGGGTTTTCACCTCCTCCCACCCCTGCCTCCAGCACTCCTATGTGTAATTGGGTTGTTGTCAGTGGTGAAAGGACCAAGGTCAGTTCCACAAAGCCCCGCTGTAATAAAGAAGAACAAATCTGACTCCATATTGGATTTGTTTCTTTTATTCTAACCTTTGTATCGCTTTTTCTACAAGTTAATTGCTACAAAGGAATGTTGCCTATAGCTTAAGTATACATAATGGCCCATCTCTGGGAACCCCATCTCCTGTGCCTTAATGTTAAACTAAAACATCTTTGCTCAGTTCACAGGAAACCTCCTGACCAAGCCCACGTAAGAATGACTGCAGGAAGAAAGAAATGAATACATCCCCTCTAGTCCCCAGAACCAGGAAATGTTTGCAACAACATATGGCATCACTGACTCGATGGACGTGAGTCTCAGTGAACTCCGGGAGTTGGTGATGGACAGGGAGGCCTGGCGTGCTGCAGTTCATGGGGCTGCAAAGAGTCGGACACGACTGAGAGACTGATCTGATCTGATCACCCTTTTACTTTACATCCTCACCTCTGCCCCCACCTTTGTTCTGTAAAAGAAACTAGCATCCAAAACCCAGGTAAGATGGTTCTTTGGGACACTTGTCCACCATCATCTCAGCTTCTGAATAATATCACTATTCCTTGCGTCAATAATTTGTCTCTGGATTTATTGGTCTGTCATGTGGCCAGCAGTACAAGCTTGGATTCTGTGACACTGTCAGAGCCAAGGACAGATGGGGTGCAGCTGAGACCCTTGCTCACTTACTTTCGTCAATCAAGGTGTGTCCCTCTCCTTCCCTCTCTACTCCCCCTAACAGGCTTCCCTGTTAGGTAAAGTGGTAAAGAATCCACCTGCAGTGCAGAAGATGCAGGTTCAATTCCTGGGTTGGGAATATTGCCTGAAGAAGACAATGGCACCCTACTCCAGTATTCTTGCCTGGAGAAGTCCATGGACAGAGGAGCTTGGCGGGCTACAGTCCATGGACTCAGTAACTAAACGACAACTTCCTCTAACAAACACATTTGCAAGCTTCCAAATGTTACCGTTTCTATTATTGTTTAGCAATATCCAAATAATGCTTGCAAAAAAATGTGAATACTATGCAGGTTAAAAAGAGCCAAACAACTGAAATGCAACTGAGTTTTAATATACCTATAAAAAATATACAATTATCTGATCATCAGAAGTCCCTCATGATACATTTTACATTTCAAGAAATACAGTACAAGTAAGTAAAGAATCTGGATAATTTGTTAAATTGGATTAGACTAGTTCATAGTTTATCTCTTGTTATATGTAATTTCTTTTGAACTTTTAGGATATATTTGATCCTATAATTTTCCTCCAGATATATAAACAAAAATGACACATATTGCAAAAATATGAGAGAACTGGATTTTCTTTTTTTTCTTTTATCATTGCTTTTACTAAAGGTTGTTTTAAAAAAATCCTTTATTGTTAATACATTTAAAAATATGGGTATGAAGGATCATTTGAAATTATAATATCTTACATATTTACAGTGTTTAACAATATCCAAATGCTTGCATATGCAAATGTTGATTTTTCTAACAACCTTGGTGCAGAAGATAAGGCAACAGAAGATCAAAGGTTTAAGGTTACATATAAATAGCAAATTTTAAAACTAAGACCCAAATTTGGGCCTTTCTCATCCACCCACTGGTATTTCTCTCCTATCACATGGTAAACTGAATTCTGTCATGAGCAGAAGGATAGAGAAGGTGATACTTTATAAGCACACTCTTATTTTACAAGTCAATTTTGTAAGTTATCGTTCAAATTCCTCAATATTCTTCATGATTTCCATGTACTTCTATTCTTACCCATGTATTATGCTAAAGGAATTAGATAACCTCAAAAAAGCCAGAAAGAAACCTCGAAACTTCCTGCTGTGCTTTTCAAGGCAGCTCAATAGTTCAGTTTGAATAAGACTTTAATTTTTTTTAAACACCTATTATAGAAAACTATACTAAAAGTTCTTCATTCCACATTCTAAGATCTAACTCTAATCTGAGGGAAAGAAAAAGATGGGGATGAGAATATATTGATAGTGTAAGGACAAAAATCCATTAATGAGTCTTGTCTTTGTCCATTTGCAGCTGTCTTCCATTTCTACTCTTTTAGACAGACAGAGCACATAAACCCAGTCCAGTCTCGCTACCATGAGATTCAGCCTTAAGTCTGAACTCACCCTTCTCTGCAATTGGGTGTGGTAAGTGTTAGGGTCTTCAAAAGATCCAGCGATTAAGTCAGCATTTATAGTCACTTATCATCTGTTTTGGAAAATGAAGTTCTTGGAATAAAATAACCTTAATAAATTAACTGAAACACACAGACCTCAGGTGTTTTTGAACATGTGAGTATCAACCCAATCAAACAAGACACCATGTGAGCAATTAAGTATTTGCCCATTATGATTAGAATTACAGTTCACAGTATGCCCAATCTTCAGCCACGGGTTCTTCATACAGTCTGATGCAGCAAGTGTGGTATCAATTGTGGAAATGTTCCCCAGGGAAATGTTTGCACTCCAACATGTTCTTAAAAGCTGATAGAATGGATTTATCATAAAGCAAAACCATAAACAAGTTTTGGGTTTGATGGCCACAGAACCTATGTGCACCATGTCAATGTCTTATTCAAAGGGAGGTGTTTGATACAATTTGCTGCATCAGTGAATGTATAAATGAATGAATGAGAATTACAAAGGAATTTAGCAATTTGTACATGGCCAAAAGAACCCAAGTCCTGCTCTAGTGACGAAACCAATGCAATCTTCCTGCCACACTCGGTGGAGATTTTGAATCATCCAGTCACATCCCACTCCACTCTGCTTAATTATATGAACCACTGGCCCCACTAGAGTAGTACAGAAACAAACAAGAAATGGAGGAGCGAGAAAACCCTGGAGCCTAGCTTTCACTTTTAACCTGATTTTTTTTGGCTTCCAGGGTTGCTGCTCATTAAACAGGAAAAAAAAAAATGTTTGCAATTTTCAAAACATTTTGCATGTTAACTCATTCCAGATGCAAACAACTTCCAAGGCAAAAATCACTGGAGGGTTCGTGGTGAACAGGGCCTAGTTACCAAATGAGGTCACATAAAAATTAAAAAAACACTAAAGAATAAATAGTCCAATTCTGTCCCGGGGGCATGAGCTATGCAACCCAAGTAAAAATTAAAACCAAATTACAGTCACTAATCAGCATTGCATAACACATCTGACTCATTTGCATACAATGCAATTATCCTGATAGAGGCTGAACTCAACACACCCAGCTGGGTTAGAGTGTCCCCAAGGATGTGAGCCACTGGGCTTTTTCCCTGTGCGTTGGCTGAATTCCCTCATGACCACGACAGCAAATAAAAACCACTCATCAACACCACACAGCACCACTAGACTTGGAACATTTGAAATAAAAGTGATGCAGATCGATGCATGGCTCACGTTCAGGCCCCCTCAGATGAACAAGAAACAGGCTGATTCTAGGTCAGTGCTCCATTTCTAGAACATCCTATTTGATCTCGAGTTTTAGAAAACCACAGTCGTCTTATGCTATATAAAGAATTCTTCTTCTGCTTCTTTTGCTTCACCTTGGACTGGCAGAGGAAGGGGACATTTTGAGAGTATCTTCTTAGCACCAAGGTCCCTTTGGCCAGCAAGTGGCAGGGGGTGAACCCTTTCCTTAAAGATCCTGTTGTTTTTGGAAGCAGCTGACCCTGAGAAAGAGGTTGACAAGCATGATGGTGGCTGGTGGGTCTGAAGATTCCTTGGAAATCTGCTTGCAAAAGATGGCCTGAGTTCAGAACTGACCATGGTGAATCCAGTGTCAACATTTGTCTCTGCCTCCAGCTTCTCGAAGCTGTTTTCCCGGCCGAGGACCTTCATTCTGGCCCCGGGTTCGAGGTGAAGAGAAGACAGTTGTGGTTGGGATTCCGTGGCTGGGCTGCTGGGCTGAGCTGAGCCACCAGGGCTTTTCCACCAAGTGTTACCGGAACCGTCTGATACTGGCCGCCCACCAGGCTCAGGCAGCTCCACGGAGCCCACCTTGAACCTCCTGCCCCGAATCCTTCGACTCCTCAACTCTAGGGTCCTGATTGCAGAGACAGGGGTCAGCCTGGAGCCATGGGGAAGAGTGTCAGCTCCCAAGGTGCCATTCAGAAAAGGAGGCTCACCATTCCTCGCACCAAGTCCTGGATTCAACTGGACCTACGGGACAAGGAGAAGAGTTAATGTTTTCCATTAAGTAAGTGCCAAGAACAGCTTCCCTGGTGGCTCAGAGGTTAAAGCGTCTGCCTGCAATGAAGGAGACCTGGGTTCGATCCCTGGGTTGGGAAGATCCCCTGGAGAAGGAAATGGCAGCTCAATCCAGTATTCTTGCCTGGAGAATCCCATGGATGGAGGAGCCTGGTGGACTACAGTCCATGGGGTCGCAAAGAGTCGGACACGACTGAGTGACTTCACTTCACTTTCAAAGAACAGATTACATCATACTCAGGCTTCTGCCATGCTGTGCTCATGCGGACTTTCAATAAAGTCAGTTGAACTGAATAGAAGTAAGAGGTACAGTCCTTCAACAGGATGAGCTGCCACCTTTGCTTCCTGGACATTATGTTCTACCTTTTTCTTTAATCTAATAAAGTTTTTCTCTTCTGGAACTGGAATCTGGCTATTTACACATTCAGAAATTGTTCAGGATTGATATTAGACTATGCAATCTAGAGGAGCCTCCGTGTCACTAATTTTTACCTGAACTCTATTGGAATTTTACAAGGCTGACCCTTCTCCTTTACATTTGAAGATTTCTTCTTAAATTTCTATGTTCACACATTCTTCTGGATTTTCTTTTTCCATCCACCCCTCTCAATTTCATCACAGGACATAGTTCTTCAGTGCTAACCTGGGCCATCTTCTCTTCTCAGTCTGCACACTCTGTCAGGAAAATCTCATTAAATCCCATGCCTTCAACTATTATCTAACTGATGAAGGCATCGGAAAGTCATTATAGTTCAGATCCATCTCTTAAGCTTCAAACTTATCTATCCAACCGTCATCCAGGCACAAGCTCCTAAAACTCAACATGTCCAAAGGTGAACTCATCGCCCTCCTCTCACTAAATCTATTCTGCTAACTCTTCTCCCTCTCATAGAACCTGGCATCATTTGCTCCATGCTAGCCAAGCAAGAGCTTCATTTTCCCTTCCTCATCCTCCATGTCACCCATTCCCATGGACTCTGTCTTCCAAAGACTTCTCGGGTCTTCCTGTCCCTCCATGTCCACTGCCATTAATCCTAGGGCACATGTCAGCATCACTCGTTGAAATACTGCAACAGCCATCTGTCGGGACACCTCATGGGTGCTCCTGGCCTCCCTCTAATCCATTCTCCACTCTACAACCAGAGGAGCTTTGAAAACAGTTTTATCATGTCACCCTCCTGCTTCAAGTGGCTCCCTGCTCTTCTTAATTTAGATAAAATCAAACCCCTTAAATAGACCACCATACCCTTCGGGGCTTCCCTGGTGGCTCAGATGGTAAAAAATCTGCCTGTAATATAGGAACTCAGGTTCAATCCCTGGGTTGGAAAGATCCCCTGGAGAAGGACATGGTAACCCACTCCAGTTTTCTTGCCTGGAGAACTCCATGAACAGAGGAGCTTGGTGAGCAATAGTCCATGGGGCCTCATAGAGTCAGACACAACTAAACAACTAACACTTTCTTTATTTTTCATACCCTTCACAGCAAATAGATGGGGAAACAATGGAAACAACGACAGACTATTTTCTCGGGCTCCAAAATCATTGTGGACAGTGACTGCAGCCATGAAATTAAAAGATGCTTTCTCCTTGGAATAAAAGCTATAACAAACCTAGACAGAGTATTAAAAAACAGAAATATCACTTTGCCGACAAAAATCCATATAGTCAAAGCTATGGTTTTTCCGAGTTGGACCATAAAGAAGACTGAGCACCAAAGAATTGATGCTTTCAAATTGTGGTGCTGGAGAAGACTCTTGAGAGTCCCTTGGACAGCAAAGAGATCAAACCAGATAATCCTACAGGAAATCAACCCTGAATATCCATTGGAAGGACTTATGCTGAAGCTGAAGCTCCAGTATTTTGGCCACCTGATGTGAAGAGCCGTCTCATTGGAAAAGACCCTGATGCTGGGAAAGATTGAAGGCAGGAGAAGAAGAGGGCAACAGAGGATGAGATGGTTGGGTGGCATCATCAACTCAATGGACATGAGTTTGAGCAAACTCCAGGAGATAGTGAAGGACAGGGAACCCTGGCATGCTGCAGTCCATGGGGTCACAATGAGTCAGACATGCCTGATAAACTGAACAACAACAAATACCCTTCACAGTCTGGCCTTTCTTACTCCAGCTTAATTCACCCCTTCTTCCTCTTGTCAAAATTGAGCCTTTTTCAATTCTTGGAACATTATTTGTTCTTTCCTAATGCCAGTGTTTGTGTATATTATTTCCTCTGTCTGGGATATGTCACCTCTGACTCTTTTTCCTGAAAACTCCTACCTTTCGTCAACTCCAAGCTTACACATCATTTCCTCCTAGAAGCCTTCTCCGTGTTACTGAATCTGGGTTGTTGTTCAATCGCTAAGTCACGTCTGACTCCTTGTGACCCTTTGGACTATAACCAGCCAAGATCCTTTGTTCATGATTTTTCAGACAAGAATACTGGTGTGGGTTCCATTTCCTTCTCCAGAGATCTTCCTGGACCAGGGATTGAACCTGTGTCTCCTGCATTGGCAGGCAGATTCTTTACCACTGAACGACCAGAAAAGAAAGTGAAAGTGAAAGCTGCTCAGTTGTGTCCGACTCTTTGCGACCCCATGGACTGTAGCCTACCAGGCTCCTCTGTCCATGGGATTTCCCAGGCAAGAATACTGGTGTGGGTTCCATTTCCTTCTCCAGAGATCTTCCTGGACCAGGGATTGAACCTGTGTCTCCTGCATTGGCAGGCAGATTCTTTACCACTGAACGACCAGAAAAGAAAGTGAAAGTGAAAGCTGCTCAGTTGTGTCCGACTCTTTGCGACCCCATGGACTGTAGCCTACCAGGCTCCTCTGTCCATGGGATTTCCCAGGCAAGAATACTGGTGTGGGTTCCATTTCCTTCTCCAGAGATCTTCCTGGACCAGGGATTGAACCTGTGTCTCCTGCATTGGCAGGCAGATTCTTTACCACTGAACGACCAGAAAAGAAAGTGAAAGTGAAAGCTGCTCAGTTGTGTCCGACTCTTTGCGACCCCATGGACTGTAGCCTACCAGGCTCCTCTGTCCATGGGATTTCCCAGGCAAGAATACTGGTGTGGGTTCCATTTCCTTCTCCAGAGATCTTCCTGGACCAGGGATTGAACCTGTGTCTCCTGCATTGGCAGGCAGATTCTTTACCACTGAACGACCAGAAAAGAAAGTGAAAGTGAAAGCTGCTCAGTTGTGTCCGACTCTTTGCGACCCCATGGACTGTAGCCTACCAGGCTCCTCTGTCCATGGGATTTCCCAGACAAGAATACTGGAGTGGGTTGACATTTCCTCCTCCAAGGGATCTTCCTGACCCGGGGATCAAACCGGTGTGTCCTGCATTGCAAGTCAGTTCTCTACCATGAGCCACCAGGGAAGCCATCAGAGGTGCCCCTAAATATTGGTTCTGTCACTTATTAGTTGTGGGACTTGAAACAAGTTACCTAATTTTTCTGTACCTTGGTTTCCTCATACATAGAAGGAGATGATAATAAGTACCAATGTCAGAGAGTTGCTGAGAAGTTTAAATTGTAACAGTGCCCAGGACACAGTGTTCCTAAACATCAGTTGGCTACTCTCATCATCATTAATCATACTACTTGCTGTCCTGGCAGCCTGTACTTTCCGTATCCTAGTAGTCACCATGCTATTCTGCAGTTGTGTGCTCAAATTCTCTGGATCTTCTTCTAGACTTTGCCAACTGGAAGAGTTAGGACTTTATACACCATCTCGATCACTATATCTCCAGTACTTAGCACAATGCCCAACATGTGGTAAGTAATCACTAGATGTCTGTTGGATAAATAAATAAAGCTTAATGCCTATCAAATTGTTTGTGTGTAGAAATGTATGTCCCCTAATTATTGGCCATTAAGTGGATACAAAGTCTTTTCAAGAAACTGCAGAAGGACATCCATCCTATGGATGGTCATTTCTGCAATCTTTAAGAGAGAGAACATCAACTTTTCCTTTTTTTAAGAGAAGTCCTTAGACCATATGGTAGAAGAAAGTACAAAATTTTTACTATAGAAATGCAGGTTGTACAGTTGGAGTGAAGAATTTTCAGGAGAAACATAATGCTGAGTGATTGAGATAAATCTCAAGAGAAAATGAAGCTTCTCTTGCCAAATAAGCAATTGAAATGCATTTGTAGAGATTCTGATTATTTAGAGCACATCTTTCTAAGAAATATTTGTAAAATGTTACAGATTGAGAGCTAGGTGTTTTCGATTTTCAGGGAACATTAGCAAATACCTTGATGAACAGGAAGATTATTTGTCACACATTTGGCTCCAAACACTTGAGAAATAAGAGACTGCATCACTGAAACATGATCAAGCTGTTAAGGAAAATCTGACAGCATGCAGGGAAAATAATATTGTCTCTTACTAAAAGTGATTCTAAGAAATAGCAAGAAGATTTCTCCTACATTGAGGAAAAAAAAAAAAAAGACTGCATGGTTCCCACATGTGTGGCCAAAAAGAAAAAAGGCCTTCTTTCCAGGGAAACTAGTCAACCCAAGTCTAACATGCTGGTGTATTATCATAGCCTAACTGACCTACAGAAGCTGAAACTCTAATACTTTGGCCACCTAATGCGAAGAGCTGACTCATTTGAAAAGATCCCAATTCTGGGAAAGATTGAGGGCAGGAGGAGAAGGGAATGATAAAGGATGAGGTGTTTGGATGGCATCACTGACTCAATGGACATGAGTTTGGATAAACTCTGGGAGTTGGTGATGGACAGGCAAGCCTGGCATGCTGCAGTCCATGGGGTCGCAAAGAGTTGGACATGATTGAGTGACTGAACTGAACTGACCCGTGGAAGAGGAATACCCAACTCCAGCTTCATCTAGCCTTTCATGTGAGAGAAGTGAAGTATTCAACTCTAGCCCACTCTAGCCATTCTCTTCCACCTAAGAGAGAAAAAACGTGTAAACGCTTGTGAAGTTCAAGGCATAGACTCATTAAGACTGAGACCTAATCTTAGAATGACTCCCTTCCCCCAACTCCTTGCCACCACATTAGTAAAGCATTATTTACAGCTGTTCCTATGTCTCCTACATCATCCTGGCTATCAGGGGAAAAAAAATTACAAGACATTACAAAAGGTAAAAAGGCACAGTGAAAAGACAGAGCAAGTATCAGAACCAGATGTGGCAGGGATGTTGGAATTATCAGGCCAGTAATTTAAAATAATTCTGATTAATATACTAAAGACTCTAATGGATAAAGTAAATAGCATGCAAGAACAGATGGCAATCTGAAAAGAGATGGAAGTCCTAAAATAAGAACCAAAAAGATTAAAAAACAAAAACAAAAAAACACTGTAACAGAAATAAAGAATGACTTTAATGGGCTTCTTAGTAGACCAAACACAGCTGAGGAAACGATCTCTGAGCTAGAGGACATACCAATAAAATCCTTGAAAAAGAAAAACAGAGAGGAAAAAACAGGCTGAAACAAAACCTACAAATCAGAATGGACAACCTAAAAACTGGGACAACTACAAAAAGAGTAATAGACATACAATGGAAATACCAGAAGAAGAGAGAATGAAATACTAGAAATATTTGAAACAATAATGACTGAGAATTTCCCCACATTTATGAAAGTCACTCAGTCATGTCCAACTCTTTGCAACCCCATGAACTATACAGTCCATGGAATTCACCAGGCCAGAATACTGGAGCTGGTAGCCCTTCCCTTCTCCAGGGGATCTCCCCAACCTAGGGATCAAATCTAGGTCTCCCTCATTGCAGGCAGATTCTTTACCAGCTGAGCCACCAGGGAAGCTCAAGGAGTAGATAGCCTATCCCTTCTCCAGAGGATCTTCCCAACCCAGGAATTGAACTGGGGTCTTCTGCATTGCAGGCAGATTCTTTACCAGCTGAGCTACCAGGGAAGCCCCCCTAATTTATGTCAAACACCCAACAACAGTTACATCCACTAAGGAGTGAGACTGTAGGATGAAAACTGCCAAGTGGAGAAGAGGGTAGCCCAAGGTATGCATTCAATAAGTATTTGGTGAATGAATAAACACTGACATTCCTGATCACGTATTCAGACATGCATTCATTACCAAGCATCTACTATGTACCCTAATATCAATCTCTCAAAAACACATATCCCAGGCTCTGAGAAGCATCAGACGGTCTGCACTGACAAGAGGTCATATAGGAAAAGACATGGAGAGACACACAGCATCCTTCTTACGCAGACAATAACTACACTACAGTTTCCACTTTACAAAGCATCTCCATGTATATCCCCCGTTTTGATCTCATAATGCAAATTGTACATGTCACTACCATTCAGAGGCTCTATCAGTGACTGCTGATTATAGTCAGGATAAAATAGAAGCTACTTGGCAAGGCTTTTGCTCATTCACCCAAGAATGGTTTTGCCTACCATGTGCCAGACATTGTTGTAAGTACTGGGAATACAGGAGTGGACCAAAAATGGTCCCTGTCCCCATGGTGCTTACCCCCAGTGGCTGGCCACGTGCCTGAGGATGTGGCCTCTGCCCACCTCCCCATGCTCTTCCCCTAACCCCCTCCCTTCTCTCCAGCCACATGGGGCTATAGGGTGCTTTCTGAACATAATGGCTAAGAAAATGCTATTCTACACGTTCTCACCCATCATCTCCTCCATTCAGAACACTTTCCTCTCGTCTCCATCTGGCTACTTCCTTCTGGGCTCTCCAGTTCAGGCAGGGCCAGGTCTCACCCCTCTGGGAAGCTTTGCCCACCACCCTCACTGGATCTAGCAAACCACCCCCTGCAACCCCCTCAACACATGTCCATCCCGGCCCTGAGGAAGGGTTACATGTGGAGAAGTGAACTTGTGATTATGACTCTCCTGTAAATGCATTCATGCATGCTCAGTCCCTCAGTCATGTCTGTCTTTTTGTGACCTCATAGACTGTAGCCCAACAGGCTCCTCTGTCCATGGAGTTCTCCAGGCAAGAATACTGGAGTGGGTTGCCATTCCCTTCTCCAAGCGATCTTCCTGACCCAGGGATCGAACTCGGGTCTCCTGCATTGTATTATTTTTTTCCGTGGTGGACATCAGTCATTTGTGCTACCCATAATTTGTCCCCTCACTGATCTTCCCTGGGAATTCTTGTTCCTCCTCCCCCAGGAGTCCCAAGAGAGTCTGAGTCCAGAAAAAAACCTAAGGATGCAGGAGAGGAGTGCCTCTGCCTCAGAACTAAGCTATCCACACAACCCCATTCCCTTGAGTGAGTGACTGAGTGCATTTGACAGAGAAGAGAGTCTGATCCAAGTTGGTACAACTGACGTGAAGTCCAGAAATTTTAGGGGACCCTTGTGGGGTGAAGAACTCAAATGGATCATCTTCAGAGTTGCTGGCAGCCAGCTGCTGACCACAGTGGCCTATCTGGGGAAGTAACAGAGCTCAGAGTCAGCTCCACGGCCTCCTTCTTAAGACCCAGGCTACTTACGCACAAAAAACAATTTAAGAACAGACTTATGGTCACGGGGCAGGGAAGGAAGGAGAAGGTGGGATATATGGAGAGAGTAACATGGAAGCATATGCACTAACATATGTAAAATAGATAGCCAATGGGAATATGCTGTATAACTCAGGGAACTCAGAC
>NW_011494640.1:11008297-11044597 GCF_000754665.1 Bison bison bison | reverse complement strand
TTAATTAAAAGATAAATAAATTTATTTAAAAAGATAAAAATTTTAATTTTAAAAAAGAAATAAAATTAAGGCTTGCACACACACGCACGCACACACACACACACACGCACACACAAAGCCAATGCATTTACCCCTCATTCTCTCTCCCCACAAGGAAGTTTGCAATGGGTTTCATATCCTGAAAAATTCACCCCATTATAGGAGTGAAGTAGCTATAATGTGTTATCTTATATAGTGTATTATATCCGATCCTTTGTACATGAATTCTTCAGGGACTTTTATATGACACCAGAAATAGAAGTTCCCAGAAGATAATTCCCCATTTCGTTTGCAAAAGCCTAACCTCATTGACATTTATCTAAAAAACTATTCTGCACTCCCCAAATTCAACCTAACTTTCCAATGGAGCTAAGCTGTATAAGCCATGATTCAGAAGTAAAAATGTCAGGTAGCCTTTAGAACAGAAATGTCTCTCCTGCTGCACGCACTTATTATATTTTTGCTCGACAGCGAGATTTGAATTCTGGAGATTAAGACTGAAGGAAAATTTTTAGATGCCTTGCAAATTAGTGAATTATATAATAGGCAACTAACAGAAACAGTGTCTATCTGCCTTATGTGAATGAGAAGGTAAAGGATTTAGAGATCGTTTCATATAGAATCAGTATGACTCATATTTTATTAATAACTCAAAGCTGATGAGAACAAAATTAATCAAAGGGAAGGATAATTCATCTTCTAGCCTGTTTTTACCTTATCCAGTAGGTCTTAAAGCACTTCCTGACCATTTCTCAAGGACAGAAACTTTGCTGTGAATATCACGTACACCTCCCTGCCTACACACACTTACACAGAGTACTGGACTGCAGTGGTTAACTGCCTGGTTTCTGAGCCAGGTAAACACTTAATCTTGTGTCTTGAGCAAGTAGCTGGTACCTCTACTCCTTGGTTTTGCCTTTTGTAAAACTTCCTAGGTTGTAAGAAGGACTAAATAAAATAATCAAAGTGAAATACTTAGTCTAGGGCATAATATAAACAATAAGAACTAAAATTGCTTTCTGGGCACTATCTTAAGCTCTTTATAAATGTCAGGTCACTTAGTGTAAATAACAACCTGTCCTCTAGGAAGATGTTATACTACCCTCATTGTGTTAACGAAGGAACCAAGGTTCAAAAATCATGGTGCTTCTAAGTGGCAAGGTTCAACTGCCACATAATGTAGTATAAGAAATGACACGTGGTAACTGTAATTATGCTTGCTTTCAGTAGGATGCTTACCACAAGATCTTTTAATTCAAGCTTTTCTCAGTTTTGAAGGGTTCTAACCATCTAACTTGATTTGGGGTAAATTTTGACAGTGATGCAAGATACTTTAAAGTTAAGTCCATAGGACGGCATATTTAACATTTGTTGTTGTTTTGTTTTAGTCACTAAGTCATGTCTGACTCTCTGTGATCCCATGGACTGTAGCCCACCATGCTTCTCTGTCCATGGGATTCTCCAGGCAAGAATACTGGAGTGGGTTGCCATTTCCTTCTCCATGAGATCGTCCCAACCCAGGGCTCGAACCCACGTCTCCTACATTGGCAGGAGTTTGGCAGATTCTTTATAACTGAGCCACTAGGGAAGCCCAACATAATTAACATTCCCAACTTTAATTATAACTTCAGCTTTCTTAGGTTCACATGGAAAGAACTAATGAAATTTCTGAACCGGAAGATGGGCAAAATATTGGTGTCTAGTTGAGGAACATGGTTAAAGAAAAATCTGAAAAATGGGACATTGTCTGAGTCTACTGCAAACTACATGCTGTAAGCTACCAGGTCACAGCATCTGAACTTCCTCTTCTGTCAGATGAGGGGATTTGATTAAATCAGTGACTCTCAACTGTGCTATAAGTTACATATTAGCATTATCCAAGGAGCTTTCAAAAACTACCCAAGCCTGGGTGCCCCCAAAGATTCCAGTCTAACTGATCTGGGGTGAAGTCATGACATGAGGAGGTTTGAAAGCTCCCCAGAGATCCTGGTATTCAAACAAGGTTGAGAACCATGACATTACTTCATCTCTTGGCTGTCAAATCACACGGCTACATGGGCATCTAGAGATCACAGAGACCAAACAGACATACCTGAAGCAGAATCTTGTTGCCGTCATAGTCCTGTGTTTGCCACCGGGTGCGGCTGATGGGGACACAGGGATGGGGTAGAAGAGGCACTAACTGGCCAATCTCCTGGACCTTGAACTGCAACACTGAAGCCTCTTTGGGGTCCACCGATGTTCCGAGGGGCAGCTGCTTCAGGGAGAGCTGCAGGGCAAAGGTCTCAGTGGAGTAGAGCACGAAGAAACAGAAGTTGCTCTTTTGCAAGGTGGCTTCTCTCTGCAGGATCATTGCGTAGAGCCGGATGGCGTCTTCGTAGTTATCAAAACTGCAGTAGAGTGTCACTCTCAGGATCTCGGTGCCACAGTGCACCTGCCTCACACCCCAGATGGGCATCTGGCTGTCCAGGCTGTAGAATTCCTGATTGGCAAGAATGTAGGGGCAGGGTCTTCCCTGGGCGTTCTGAGTGGGGTAGCACTGCCATGGCCAGTGCTGTAAGGAGTCCAGCACGTGGAATAGCCTCTCCTCACCTAGGTTCTCCTTCAAGAAAAGCAGAACAGACATCCCCGGGAAGCGTGACCGCTTGGAGTGGCACTTGTCATAGTATTTCACTGGATTGGCCCGCTCGGACACAAGAAAGAGACGGATATCTGGGCAAATGCAGTCTAGGAGCCGATCCAGGGTTTGCTGCAAAAGCAAGCCCTGCCCTGCGTTGGCCAGCAGGTGGACAGTCATGGCCGGGGGCTCCGGCGTCTCATCCATCGTGGGTGCTGAGGATGACAAAGGATGCTGGCGAACGGGGCCCGCAGGTCCAGCTTCTGAAATGAATTGGAGGGGCGGGAGCTTCCTACACTCAGCCTTCAGCCCAACAGGAAAGCTTCAGGACTTCAGAGCCATGCTCTTACCCTGTATGCCTGGTTGCTGCTGGCCACACTGTAAACGAATCTCCACAAATTCGGGGACAACAGCCTCCATGCAACACACACCAGCAGCGGGGTCCATGTCATCCAGCCGGTGTATAATGTAACTGCGGGTACAGGGCTGTGTCAGGCGCTCCCTGGGTTTCTGTTTGACCTAAAAACCTATAATCCTGAGAAACACTCGAGTGGGTGGTTCTTACAGACACTCAGTAAAGGAAATGACCAGGCAAAAAGGAATAAGAGTCGGCTGTGAGAGGCTGATAGCAATCTGTTTAGTTGAAAAGACATCCATTTTCTGGACCCACAATGGGTTCTGGTTTCCTCCTTCCCTCCCTCCCTGTTTACAGTAGCTGCCAGGCCACCTGAACACAATGATTGCTTTAGAACAATCCTCCCAACTTGTCCCTTGGCCAGGAATTTTCCCCCTTTGTCTTTTTATTTTCTTCTTGAACAATGGATGCCTGGGCTTTGAAGAGAAGTTATTATATCCAAATAATTTTAACTGTTCACTGAAAATGATTCTCTCTGCTGCTAAGTATATCCAAAAGATATTTACTCAAGCCCATTCTTTAGAAAGAATGAGAGCTTTCTAAGGTCAATAATAATCCTTGTTCACTCTGTTGAGGATTTACTACATACCGGTCATAAACTGTTTTAGAACTTTACGTAAATTGGTTTAATCCTCCAGCAAACCTACGAAGAGACCATTGTCCCCAAATTACTGAAAAGGAAACTAAGGCACAGAAAAGTCACGTAACTTGCTCAAGGTGTCAGAGCTAAAAGTGGCTGAGGGAACATTTGAATCCAGGAACTGAGTGAGTGGCCCCCCTGTGAGCCAGGGAGAAGGTACCTCTCTGGGACCCAGATGTCCCAGACTGGACTTTCTCCCTGAATATAAGGAAAGGCTGCCCAAGCAAGTTCTCATTGCTGTTGAATCTCAAACTGAATAATCCTCAATAAGAACATCCAAGCTCTAAATATATAAACTTCCCTGATGGCTCAGATGGTAAAGAATCTGCAATGTAGGAGACCTGGGTTCGATTCCTGGGTTGGGAAGATCCCTTGGAGGAGGGCATGGCTAATACTCAATAACACCCAAGCTCTAAACATAACACCTACCCTAATGTGTTCTAAATATCCATTTAAAAATCATTTGGAATTCTGATAGCTGTGCTACTAAAAATGTGGACAAGCACATTTTTCTAACTGTAATTTTTTTAATGAGAAATTTATTAACACTTTTAGTGCAATTCAGGAGACCCCAGTTCAATTCCTGGGTTGGGAAGATCTGCTGGAGAAGGGATAGGCTACCCACTCCAGTATTCTCAGGCTTCCCTTGTGGCTCAGTTGGTAAAGAATCTGTCTGCAATGTGGGAGACCTGGGTTTGATCCCTGGGTTGGGAAGATCCCCTGGAGAAGGAAAAAGGTACCCACTCCAGTATTCTGGCCTGGAGAATTCCATAGACTGTATAGTCCATGGGGTCCAAAGAGTCGGACATGACTGAGCAAATTTCATACTCACATAACGGAACATCATGTGACTTGATAAATCACAAGTTAAAAAGCACTTCTGTGGTGAAAAACAAAACACAATAAAGTTAAGGTATAACTTACTCTAGCTTCATTTTATATATGTTGATTGCTTTAACAGTACAAGAACCAAATTTAACATCACGTATTGTTATCTGTAGGGCTTCCCTGATGGCTCAGGTGGTAAAGCGTCTGCCTGCAACTCGGGAGACCTGGCTTTGATCCCTGGGTTGAGAAGATCCCCTGGAGAAGGAAGCGGCAACTCACTCCAGTTTTCTTGCCTGGGAAATCCCATGGATGGAGGAGCCCGGTAGGCTACAGTCCTTGGGGTCACAAAGAGTTCTGTCTTGGGTGGCCCTACATGGCATGGCTCATAGTTTCAATGAGTTAGACAAGGCTGTGATCCCTGTGATCAGATTGGTTAGATTTCTGTGATTGTGGTTTTCAGTCTGTCTGCCCTGATAGGAGAAACTGACTGAAGGGGAAACTGGGTCTTGTTCTGATAGGAAGGGCCATACTCAGTAAATCTTTAATCCAATTTTCTGTTAATGGGTGGAGCTGTGATCCCTCCCTGCTACTTATCTGGGGCAGAATAACTTCAGATATAAGATCATGGCATCTGGTCCCATCACTTCATGGAAAATAGATGGGGAAACAGTGGAAACAGTGACAGACTTTATTTTGGGGGGCTCCAAAATCACTGCAGATGGTGACTGCAGCCATGAAATTAAAAGACGCTTACTCCTTGGAGAAAAGTTATGACCAACCTAGATAGCATATTAAAAAGCAGAGATATTACTTTGCCAACAAAAGTCTGTCTAGTCAAGGCTATGGTTTTTCCAGTAGTCATGTATGGATGTGAGAGTTGGACCATAAAGAAAGCTGAGCGCCAAAGAATTGATACTTTTGAACTGTGGTGTTGGAAAAGACTCTTGAGAGTCCCTTGGATTGCAAGGAGATCCAACCAGTCCATCCTAAAGGAAATCAGCCCTGGGTGTTCATTGGAAGGACTGATGGCTGAAGCTGAAACTCCAGTACTTTGTCCACCTGATGAGAAGAACTAACTCATTTGAAAAGACTCTGATTCTGGGAAAGACTGACAGTGGGAGGAGAAGGGAACGACGGAGGATGAGATGTTTGGATGGCATCACCGACTCAATGGACATGAGTTTGAGTAAACTCCGGGAGTTGGTGATGGACAGGGAGGCCTAGCGTGCTGCAGTCCATGGGGTCGCAAAGAGTCGGACATGACAGCAACTGAAGTGAACTGAACTGATTGTTATCTGTGGGCTTCCCTGGTAGCTCAGATGGTAAAGAATCTGCCTGCAGTGCAGGAGACCTGGGTTCAATCCCTGGGTTGGGAAGATACCCTGGGGGAGAGAGCATGGCAACCCACTCCAGTATTCTTGCCTGGAAAATCCCCAGGGACAGAGGAACCTGGCGGTGGCGGACTACAGTCCGTGGGGTCAAAAAGAGTTGGACACAACTGAGCAACTAAGCACGGCACTGTTATCTGCAGAAGGGAATCATTTCTATTCAGTTTTTTTCCTTTTTTAAGTTTTGTGTATGTATTTATTTTTGGCTGCACTGGGTCTTCCTTCCTCTAGTCGTGGTGAGCAGGAACTACTCTCTAGTTGCGGTGTGTGGGCTTCTCACTGCGGTGGCTTCTCTTGTTTCAGAGCATGGGTTCTAGGGTGCATGGTTCTCAGTAGCTGCGCCACGTTTGCTCAGCAGTTGTGGTGCATGGGTTTAGTTATTCTGTGACACATGGAATTCTCCCAGACCAGGGACAAACCCATGTCCCCTGCATTGGCAGGGCTCTCCACCACTGAGCCACCAGGGAAGCCCCTCAGCTTTCCTTCCTAAATCTAACCTATGCTTCTAATCATTTGAGTTTTGTAAATCCTATACATTTTGCAATGGAAAAATCTATAAATACAGTTTATTACAGATACATTGATTTTTAATTACCATCTGTGATTCAGTAATTGAATTCATTTTGCTCCAACTTTCCAAAAATCATTAGACTTTTTAAAGGCATTATAGTTCTGAAGCTTTAAAAAAAAAAACTCTTAATTTAGATTCCACACTGGCATGTGAAGACAGTAACTTTCTCATTCCTCACTACAATTACCCTTTCCTTTCTGCAGTCCTTCACTCACAGAGCTGATGCAGGCATTCAAGACTTTAGACAGTTTTTGGAAAAGTGTTTGCCATTCTACAAATAACTCTAAAGATTCAAGAAGAAAAATTATACCCCTGAGACAAAGATATTAACTCACAACATTTTGTAGAAGGCAAGTGTTTAAGCCCTTATATAGAAAAGGTTTTCCTCCTTGATGTTGTTTTAATCTTCCATCTAGCGTTAAAACATTATTTTTTCCTCATGAGGTTGTCATATCTGTCAGGAATGAAAAGATTTCTTTAATTTAATGGCTGCCTAACTGCCAAGAAACAGGTGGATGGGGGAGGGGGCCACCAACCTCCTTTCTGACTGGCTGCCTCTGTGGTTATTATTTCTCCAAGAACAACCTAAAATATTGACGCCTTCCCATCCCTCACGCCCAGTAATAGCCTCCATTCCTCATAGCCCCCTCCACTCATCACAGTGGCCAGATTCAGCTGGGGTCCACGGTACTCTTCATTTGTGCACACTGCCTCTGTTGAAAGCACAGGTGGAAATATTAGGGGAAGTCATCAGCTTTGCCTCCCAGTACCTGGACAGCTGACACTCTATTCACTACGTTTTTTCCCCTGAAATTTGGGAAAGATGCCCAGGTATCTGTCAATCACCAGCTTCTGGACAGCAGCCAACTGGTCAACTCTTCACAGCAAAGTGGAGAAGCTGGTGACAGGCACTGCCAGGAACTCTAAGGAATCAGCTAGTTAGGAGGGTTTGTTGGAACCCACGGACGGCCTCTGAGATTTGTCCCTATGGCAAATCTCGTAAATACACCAGGAGACATTCAAATCCTGAAATCCCACCCGCATCCCAAGAAAACTTTGAGCTTCTTTCTCTCTTTATAAGTGAAAGTGAAGTCATTCAGTCATGTCCGACTCTTTGCGACCCAGTGGTCTGTAGCCCACCATGCTCCTCTGTCCGTGGGATTTTCCAGGCAAAAGTACTGGAGTGGGTTGCCATTTCCTTCTCCAGAGGATCTTCCTGACCCAGGGATTGAACCCAGGTCTCCCGCATTGTAAGCAAGACGCTTTACTGTCTGAGCCACCAGGGAAGACATATTATAAAGTTTGTCTATTTATCCCACATGTTGACAGTCAGCCACTTGCCCACAACAGAGAACAGATAATCACCAAGTCTTGCTTTGGAAAAGCAACTTCAATTATTGTCATCAGGGATCAAGGTCACTGCAGGATGCATGGAAACTCCTACGAGGGACACCAACCTAGACAAGAGGGACAAGGAAGCCCAAGGAAAAGGAGATGCTGGCAGGGGACCCCCCCACTTCCATCTTTCTCCACATGTATCCAGAGAGATACCGAGCATCTTGACTTTGATCACTCTGAGTGGCATTAACTTGAAGCCCATCTGGAGCAAGCTGTGGGCTGGCCATGGACCTCAGTGTGGCTGAACATTACAATCATCTGGGTGCTTTTCAAGAGATTTTGCCCAAGCCCAGTTGCAAGCCAATTCTATCAGAACCTGCCTGATCTCATTAACCTGCATTATGATATTACCCTCTGAATATCTCTAAAATCTGCCCACTTCTCCCCATTTTTATCATCACATATGGGACTGTATTATATACCCTGAAGCAATCCCCTACAGGTACATTCTAGCCTCTTCTAACCTGTTCTTCATGCTGCAACAAAGAGGGCATTTTTGAAACACACATCACTAAACACATCATGTCCCTTGCTTAAAATCCTTCAGTGCCATCCCTGTTTTGTTTTGATCTTTTAGGAAAAAAGATCAAAACAGTAACTCCACAGGGGAGACATCATTGTGACAGACATCAGGGAAATCAAGTGACTGAGGTTAACAATACGAGTAATAAGACAAACAACTTCTATGGAAGTCTTGCCAGGAGTTCATAACCTTGGTCAAACCCCGAGAAAACATCAGACAAGCTGACACTGAGAGACATTCCACTTAATAAATGATGAGTGCTCTTCAAAAGTCTGAAGGTTATGAAGAATAAAATTGGAAATGTTACAGATTGGAGGAGACGAAGGAGACACAGCAAACGAATGGGATGTGGATTCTGGATTGGATCCTGGAATAGAAGAGAGAGATAATGGGGGAAATGAGTGAAATTGGAATAAGTGCTTAGTTTAGTTAGGAATATCATACCAATGTTTTTTTCCTGGTTTTGGTAACTATACATACTCATGAAAGTTGTTAATCTTAGGAGGACTTAGGAGAAGCATAGATGGAATTCTCTGTACTACTTTTTCAGTTTTTCTATAGGTTGAAAATGATTTCAAAACAAAAAGTTAAAAAGAAAATCTTTAAAAAAAAAAAAAAGAGGAGATACTATTTGAAGTCCCAGAAGGTGGGAAGAAAAGGAGCCAGGCAGGTGAGGAGACTGGGTGTGGGGAAGAAGGAGGAATTCCAGGAAGAGGAAACTGCTGGGGACAAGCTATATATACCTGCAGAAGAGCGAGGAGCCTATGATCCATGGACTGAACTCAAGGTGGCTGCCGGGTGGGAACACAGATAGGGGTAAGAAGCTGGAAAGGCAGCCAGGCTTCAAAAGTCATCATAAAGACTTTGGAATTTCTTCTACTGGGAGCAGAACCACAGAAAGTTTCAAGCTGAGAACTGGCTTGAAAAGGAAATCATGTTTTAAGGAAAACCTGGATAGGAGTGAGATATGGAAAGTCAAAGTGAATGGACAGGCTTATTGGATGTGGGTAGAAAGTTGCAGTGATGGGACCAAGGGACCTCCCAGTGTGGTATTTACAGTTGAGGCTGTAAATACCACAAGGCCATCAAAGAGGGATGGTTGGAGAAAGGCAGCAGCTGGGAGTTAAGTTGAGGGGTGTGTTCTGGACAATGAGTGTAGATGCTTGTGGGTCACCCAAGTTGAGATGTCTGGTGGCCATTTAACATGGAATCTAGAGGGGAGCCACAGATCAGAGAAGGTGGGTGGGGAACCACTGATTTCTAGGCAACTGTGGGAATTCACATGATGATGTAGGTGGAGAATCTACAACGAGAACAGGCAAGGCAACAAGCAGACGGGACCCTGGAACAGAATAAGGGACATGGGGCATGTGAGTGGCACCCAGAGAGAACTGAAGAGTGGCCTCACTGTACAAAACCTGCGTGGGTGTTTTTGTCTTGGGTTGTGAGGGTTTCAGGAGATAGTGTTGGCCGGAAAGACCACAAGACTCAGTATTATAGAATAACACTTGTGACTCAGTCTACCTCCTCAATGGAGCAAACTCAAAGAAAGCACTGAGCAGACTTTGAGTCATTCAAGCCTCTTTTCCTCGCTCCCCAGACAACCTGAACTCTGACTCTTTGTCTGATACTCATTTGCTAGCCAGGAGCTAGAAATTCAGAACTTGAGGTGGGAGCTGGAGAAAAGGTGCTGGGATGGGATTGTGGTGTGCTCACTTTTAAACCCTTGACAGCAGCCTACAACCCTGTATCTGCACAGCAGGCACAAGATAGAAGGAATCTGCAGGGAAGAAGGAATCTTGGCATCTTCTAAAATATAAGAGCTGTGGGGAAGTGAAAAGGCTTTCCCAGCCTCACGTAGCTGGTTAGTGGCAGAGCCTGGGTTTCTGGTTTTTGAAACATGCTTCCCCACCACTCCCAAGGAAAGCCATGCACAGCAGCTGCATATATACAGTCAGGTGAGAGCCATTCAAGTTCAAGACTCATGTCAGCACATAAAAAGGAAAAAGGAAGGTATGAGGGTTGGGCATTATACACACTGGGTCCCATGCCCTGGACACCTCTGGTTCACGTGTTTCTCCATCCTTAGCATTCCTGCTCCGATACTCTTTATATACTCAGCATTCACCATCCCAGACCTTCTCCTAAACACACACACAAACACACACACACACACACACACACACATACACACCCTGTACCCTGTGGTCAGAACTTCTGGCTTCTCTAGGAGTTAGAACCAGTGGCAGGCAGATAATGGAAACCTCTACGATTCCCACCCCACTCTGGGCTCCTCCAGGCAGAGAAGGGGAGGGAAAAAGTGGCCGTGGCAAGCTTCTTCTCCAGGCTGGCGTGGCTCTTAGCTGACGCTTCTCTCCTGGCTCCCCAGAGGATCACCCCTGCCCAACCCCAAACAATGCTATCAGGCTTCCTATTAAATTGCCATCTGTTTCCCCTTTCCCAGGACAATGCAGTCCAGTCACAGAGCCTGTGAGCAGATACCCAGCGTTTTCACAGGTGCAACAAAGAAGGTGCATTTCCTCCATCAACTTTGTGGTAGTCTTCTGCTCTGACATCATTTCTAAGGCTCTGACCAGTTATTGTTCCTGACTGAACCCCTCAGTAGCTGTTGTTGACTGAACTAAAATCGCATAACATAAAAGTTGTGAGTTAGATTTCATCCAAGATCTTACTGAGGACGACAGCCCGGAAGACAGCCTCTCAAATAGCTTTGAGGAGCTACTAAAAAGAGGTGAGGCAGGAGCCAGATATACATGAACCTTTTTCCTGGGAAAAACATGTAGTCAAGCCTAATAAGATTACTGCCAGTCACAAAAAACAGACATCTCAAGTTTTTGATTTTAGTGCTTTTCTACGTACTGGAAGATGAAAGAATCTGGGGTCTTTGCAAATTTTCCATAGACATGCATCTTAACTACCTAGGGGCCAGTATATCCAAAGCACAGGATGCTTCCTGTTTTTCTCCATCTTGAATTCCCCTCAGGGTGCAATGCCTGAAGTGCCTAAAGGCTTGACCCTTGTAGAACTGGAATGGTAGGCAACATTTTTTCTCTGCACTGTGTAAGAAGGAGAGGAGAAGGGAACAAGTTATGAGCCAGGGATGCGAGCCACTCTACTGAGCTCTGCTGCCCACACAGCGAGGACCTGGAATTTCTAATCCTTCAGGTTTGGTTTCATCATTCATTAAAGATAAAAAGTAGCAGTAATAATAATTGGCCTGCCTTGGGCTTCCCTGATGACTCAGTGGTAAAGAAACCGCCTGCCAATACAGGAGACACAGACTCGATCCCTGGTCCAGGAAGATCCCATATGTAGCAGAGCAACTAAGCCCCTGAGCCACAGCTACGGAGCCTGTTCTCTAGAGCTTGGGAGCAGTAGCTACAAAAGCCTGAGCACCCTACAGCCCCATGCTCCGCAACAAGAGAAGCCACCGCAGCGAGAAGCCCACAAACTACAGCTAGAGAGTAGGCTCTACTCACCACAAGTAGAGCAAGGCTGCACACAGCAACAAAGGCTCAGAACAGCCAAAAATAAATTAAATAAATAAATAAAAATAAAATTATTAATAATAATAATTGACCCGCCTCTCTACATGGAGTGAATCAAATAAACTAAAATACCCTAGCGGGCCATCCAAGCTCTCAAGTGTTCTGCTAGTGTAGTCATCGCTTTATGAAAGATTTTTATGTTTAATATGGGTTTTAACTCCCCAAATAATATCCAGTAAATGGGTACTACTGGGTATCACAAATGGGTATCTAGCAAAAGGAATGATGAATAAATTAGTGTACACTACTTTCACGGAATACTATGCAACTGTAAGAAACAATGAGGAGACTTGGGAGAAGCAAACTGACACCACCCAGTAAGGCTGAAGAGCTCCATACCCTACGCTCAGCATTTCCCCTCCCAAGTATAGACTCTGGAGAAATTCTCTCACATACACACAAAAGAAGGGAAATTCAAGAATGTTTTATAACTGCATTGATTGAAACACTAAAAAAAGGAGTGGGGGGAGAGGGAACCATCGGAATGCACCAAAAGAAGAATAGATAACTATTTATATCACATTCTTGCATTAGAATCAAGGGAAATGAATGAGCCTGAACTACCCACTTCAGTTTGAATGAATTTCATAAACATAAATTTGAGTGAAAAAAGCAAGTTTCAGAAAATACATATAGAATGATACCATTGTTTTAAAATTTGGAAACATGCAAGAACTCTCGCATGGTGGTGGGTATAAACCTAGGTAGCCAAAGAATGGGCCTCCCTGGTGGCTCAGATGGTAAAGAACTTGCCTGCAACATGAGAGAACCAGGTTTGATCCCTGGGTCTGGAAGATCCTCTGGAGAAGGGAATGGCAACCCACTCCAGTACTCTTGTCTGGAGAATCCTATGGACAAAGGATCCTGGTGGGTTACAGTCCATGGGGTCACAAAGAGTCAGACATGACTGAGCAGTTTTCAACTTCTGGGCAAAGAATAAAGAAATTCATGGGGACAAGAAGCACTAAATTCAAGATGTTGCAGGGGGATATGATCAATGTATTGATCATCTTTATTTATCAAGCTGGGTGGTGGGTACAGGTGTGCTCATTATATTGTTTCTAGACCTTTCTAAAGTATTTCATTATCATTTTAATGGGGGAGACATATTACATACCAACCTCAGGACTTCCCTGGTGGCCCAGTGGTTAAGACTTCATCTTCCAATGCAGGGATGCAAGTTTGATCCCTGGTCAGGAAACTAAGATCCCACATGTCTCAAGGCCAAAAAAACAAAACATAAAATGAAGCAATACTGTAACAGATTCAATAAAGACTTTAAAAATGGCCCATATAAAAAAAAATATTCCTATGTATCAACCTAGAAAGATAGCCCCAGTATAGTATTAAATGAAATGAAAGCCTTTGTATACCACATAAGATTCTGATTTCATATATATGTATGTATGTGTATTATTGATAAATACAGGAGGGAAGTCTAAAGGATATAAACCAAGTCTGAATAAGAGTGACAATAGAGGATACTTCAGAGAGATGGGATTACAAGATAAAAGAATATTTCTTTTCTTTGTTTCTTCATGTATTTCTATGTTATTCATATTTATTACAAATACCATGTATTATTTTTAGAATTCAATAATAATATGTGCACAAATTCAAGTAATATATGAACATCAGTCTTCTAATCCATTCTTTCAACAAATGTTTCTAAGTACCTATCATGTAATTCAGGCACAGGGTTAGATGCTGAGGACACCATAACTAACAAAAATTAATGCTGCCTTAGTCTTCATGGAGTTTATATTTCAATGGCAGAGACAAATATTGGTCAAATCATCACTCAGTGAAATGTAAAGTGGTACCCATGTTACATTACAGACAGCAGGGTAGAATATTTGCCCTGTTCAGGAAGGTCAAACAGGCCATCTCAGAATAAGGAAGCTGTGATCTTGACAAGAAGCAGAATTTACCTGGGAGAAGCGGGAAGGACATTCTAAGACAAGGACCAGCACATGCAAAGGCCCTGTGGTATGCAGGGCCATGGTGGAATGAAGGGTTTGTTCATGTAGCTGCTGGTGCCATGTGCTAAGACAGGAAATTCTGCAGGAAGAGCAGGTTTAGCTGGATGTGGCCAGGAAGTTTTCATATATGAGTTTCAGAAGATGTCATATGATACAGAATGTTATTAGCAACCCAGGAAAGAAGAAAGTCCTGACAGTATCAGACAAATAATAATAACGCTAATACTTATTGAATATTTACTGTGTGCCAGGCACTGTTCTAAATATTGGATCTATTAACTAACTTAAACATCACAACAACTTTATGAGGTAGGTACTATGCTTATTTCCATTTTATAGATGAGAACATCGAGAAACAGATGGAAAAACATAAAAGCACAGAAGTTTTGGTCATATGATACCTGAATATGTAAAGGCAAAATAACTTTTAATTATTTGATGTTTTCATTTTCTGTTACAATAGTAATAATTTTACAGAAAATTTGAGGTTCTCCAAACTGGGGACTATGTACTGAAACCTGAGCATTTCAAAAACGTTTGCTACAGAAAGTTGTTCACTGTTAGCTGAATATATGTGGCAAATTTTCCACACAATGCACTTGATTTCTGTTCCCCTAGTGGAAAAATGTTAGCTATTTGTCAATAATTTGGGTTACAGGTAAACTATAATTAATAAGCTATAGCAATATTTTCTTACTAGAAGCTTAAGAAACAATCCCAAAGAAATAAAACAAAACAATGACAAAAAATCCTGCCAGCCTTTGCAAAAGGGATCATAAGCGTTATGAACTCTCATCTGTGTGTTAGACAGGTACATAGCCAACTTAAGTACTTGCATTCATGAAGTGACACATCTATGAATTAGTAAGGATGACGCCAGCTGACTGGGAACCATAAACAATTGTTAAACATTTTCCTAACATATAACGTGCAGCTTTTAAAATATTCTAGAAAGAGGGATATAATAGAACACCACACCTCAAATTCTGCCACAGACGATGCTCCATCAAAAAGTCTGACCTTAATTACCATGTAGATTACAAATAGAGATGGATATTCTCAGGGCAAGAAACACCGCTTCCCATGCCAACATTTAAACCGTGAAAGCTCCCTCACTCAGCACAAAGCCGACAAGTCAATCAGACCGAAACCAGCAAGCCTGGGCTGGTTGGTCGGCCCCGCAGGGCTTGGGGCTTTGCTCTGCTCCGTCAGCTGTTCTTCCACTCCCAATGGGCCTCAATTCCCACTTTATATTTATATCCCAGCTGCTGCCAAAGGCCACGGCTGTGCCAACCACACAGCAAAAATAGAAGAGATGGGGAAATAACCGTACACATTAATAACCGATGGGTTTTTAAACCACGAAGCAGGAATTTGGGTCTATTCAACTTCACAAAAGAACTTTTATGAGAGACTGATTGAAGTTGCAGTTTCTATGGCTACCTGATACAAATATCATGTGGCTGGATTTTTCTCCCAATATGAATCATTCTGAAAAGGTTTCTAAATGTGTCTGTGGTATCTATTCTGTAGCATAACGCAGGAGAAAAATGAGAACAGATCTTGAATCACACACAATCTAAGTATAAACAATAATACTGCTCAAATACACAATTTAAAAGGCTGAGTTGCAACACAGGGAAGAAAACTGGTCTGAGGATGGGGAAGACCTGGTTTGGAATCGTTGCTCTTTTATGCTCAGAATTAAGTTTCTTTGCTCCTTCCCCCGGAGAAGGCAATGGCACCCCACTCCAGTACTCTTGCCTGGAAAATCCCATGGATGGAGGAGCCTGGTAGGCTGCAGTCCATGGGGTCGCTAGGAGTCGGACACACGACTGAGCGACTTCCCTTTCACTTTTCACTTTCATGCATTGGAGAAGGAAATGGCAACCCACTCCAGTGTTCTTGCCTGGAGAATCGCAGGGACGGGGGAGCCTGGTGGCCTGCTGTCTGTGGGGTCGCAGAGAGTCAGACACGACTGAAACGACTTAGCAGCAGCAGCAGCAGCAGCTCCTTCCCCAAATGGGCTGGCTCTACCCTTGGTCGCTGTGGGGATTAGTGAGGAAAAGAACCTACGTGTGCGCTAGCGCAGGGTTGATTTTTTTTTTTAGCTCAGACACTGTGTATGCTGCATTTTCAGCTGGTACTCTTCAGTCCCAGCTTGTTTGCTTGGTCCACATATTTTTTAGTGTAATCAATTCTAGGCAACCCTCTGATAACCCACATTTTAACATAAATATATTTAGGTTCACTGGTTTCAATTAAAAAGATGAGTAGTTACCATATGTGGGAAACTTACTGTGGGTAAAACTAGACAAGAAATTACCTGTTTAGCAAAGTCATACTTGAAGGGTAAGAACTAGGACATCTTGACTCATGGCTCCCAAACCATTACAGAGGCTTCCAACACATTCAGAGGCAAGCGCCTGTTGGAAGAGGTTATTTATGGGAGGAGGCGAGAGACACTATGGGAAAATTAAAGTTACTATTAACGTCATGAGGTCATCAAGCTCAACAGCTAGATGGGAGCTTAGAAGTCTAGTTGGATCCCCTGACTTTTTTTTCTTAATTTACTTAATTGGCCGCATCGGGTCTTAGCTGAGGCACATGGAAGCTAGAGCGCATGCTCAGCAGTTGTGGCATCCCGGCTTAATTGCCTCGAGGCATGTGAGTCTCATTTCCCCGGCCAGGTATCGAACCTGAATCCCCTGTGCGGAAAGGCAGATTCTTAACCACTAGACCACCACGGAAGTCCCTCCTGATTTTTTAGATTGAGAATATAAGGCTAAGGAAAATGGGTGGATTGCCTCGGGTCTCCCAGTTTAATATGGTTTAACTGGAACTAGAACACAAGCCAATGCATGCACTTTGGTCCACGGGTGCAAGAAAGGATAACCTCTAACCTTAACTGGCAAAACAGTGAGTACCATTTAATAAACAGTTCCTAAATAGGAGTCCTATTTTTTTTTAAGTGGCAATTTCCCTTCATTGCAAATAAAGCAGGGATCCTCAACACCCAGGCCGTGCACCAGTACCAGTTCTCAGCTAGTTAGGAAGCAGGCCGCACAGCAAGAGGTGAGTGGCGGGTGAGCCAAGCTTCATCTGCCTCTCCGCATCGCTCTTCTTTGCTTGCATTACCGCCTGACACCAGCTTCCCACCCTCCTAGAAAGATAGGAAAGATAGCACTAAATCGCATCGGACTCTTGCGATCCCATGCACTGTAGCCTGCCAGGCTCCTCTGTCCATGGGATTCTCCAGGCAAGAATACTGGAGTGGGTTGCCATTTCCTTCGCCAGGGCAACTTCCCAACTATTGAACCCAGGTCTCACGCACTGCTTTCTTATCTCTCCATACTATTCTTTGGATTTCTGCATTCAAATGGGTTTATCTTTGCTTTTCTCCTTTCCCTTTCACTTCTCTTCTTCTCTCAGCTATTTGTCAGGCCTCCTCAGAAAACCATCTTGGCTTTTTGCATTTCTTTCTCTTGGGGATGGTCTTGATCACTGCATCCTGTACAATATCATGAACCTCTGTTCGTAGTTCTTCATGCACTCTGTCTATCAGATCTATCTCTTGAGTCTATTTCTCACTTTCACTGTATAATCATAAGGGGTTTGATTTAGGTCATACCTAAATGGTCTGGTGGTTTTCCTTAATTTATTCAATTTAAGTCTGAATTTGGCAATAAGGAGTTCATGATCTGAGCCACAGTCAGCTCCTGGTCTCATTTTTGCTGACTGTATAGAGCTTCTCCATCTTTGGATACAAAGAATATAATCAATCTGATTTCGGTATTGACCATCTGGTGATGTCCATGTGTAGAGTCTTCTCTTGTGTTGTTGGAAGAGGGTGTGTGCTATGACCAGTGTGTTCGCTTGGCAAAACTCTGTTAGTCTTTTACCTGCTTCCTTTTGTACTCCAAAGCCAAATTTGCCTGTTACTCCAGGTATCTCTTGACTTCCTACTTTTACATTCCAGTCCCCTATAATGAAAAGGACATCTTTTTTGGGTGTTAGTTCTAGAAGGTTTTGTAGGTCTTCATAGAATGGTTCAACTTCAGCTTCTTCAGCATTACTGGTTGGGGCTTGGATTACTGTGATATTGAATGGTTTGCCTTGGAAATGAACAGAGATCATTCTGTCATTTTTGAGATTGTATCCAAGTACTGCATTTCAGACTTTTTTGTTGACTGTGATGGCTATGCCATCTCTTCTAAGGGATTCTTGCCCACAGTAGTAGATATAAGGGTCATCTGAGTTAAATTTACCCATTCCAGTCCATTTTAGTTTGCTGATTCCTAGAATGTTGATGTTCACTCTTGCCATCTCCTGTTTGATCACTTCCAATTTGCTTTCATGGACCTAACATTCCAGGTTCCCATGCAATATTGCTCTTTACAGCATCAGATTTTACTTCCATCACCAGTCACATCCACAAGTGGGTGTTGTTTTTGCTTTGGCTCTGTCTCTTCATTCTTTCTGGAGTTATTTCTCCACTGATCTCCAGTAGTGTATTGGGCACCTACCGACCTGGGGAGTTCATCTTTCAGTATCCTATCTTTCTGCCTTTTCATACTGTTCATGGGCTTCTCAAGGCAAGGATACTGAAGTGGTTTGCCATTCCCTTCTCCAGTGGACCACGTTTTGTCAGAACTCTCCACCATGATCCATCCATCTTGGGTGGCCCTGCATGGCATGGCTCATAGTTTCATTGAGTTAGACAAGGCTGTGGTCCATGTGATCAGTTTGGTTAGTTTTCTGTGATTGTGGTTTTCAGTCTGTCTGCCCTCTGATGGATAAGGATAAGAGGCTTATGGAAGCTCTTATCTCTCTGAAGAACAGCAAGGAGAGATAAGAAAGCCTTCCTCAGTGATCAACGCAAAGAAATAGAGGAAAACAATAGAATGGGAAAGTCTAGAGATCTCTTAAAAAAAAAAATTAGAGATACAAAGAGAACATTTCATGCAAAATGGCACAATAAAGGACAGAAATGGTATGGACCTAACAGAAGCAGAAGATATTAAGAAGAGGTGGCAAGAATACACAGAAGAACTACACAAAAAACATCTTCATGACCCAGATAACCACTATGGTGTGATCACTCACCCAGAGCCAGACATCCTGGAATGCGAAGTCGAGTGGGCCTTAGGAAGCATCACTATGAACAAAGCTAGTGGAGGTGATGGAATTCCAGTTGAGCTATTTCAAATCCTAAAAGATGATGCTGTTAAAGTGCTGCACTCAATGTGCCAGCAAATTTGGAAAACTCAGCAGTGGCCACAGGACTGGAAAAGGTCAGTTTTCATTCCAATCCCAAAGAAAGGCAATGCCAAGGAATGTTCAAACTACTGCACAATTGTACTAATCTCACACATCTAATTACTTTAGCAAAGTAATGCTCAAAATTCTCCAAGCCAGGCTTCAACAGTACATGAACTGTGAACTTCCAGATGTTCAAGCTGGATTTAGAAAAGACAAAGGAACCAGAGATCAAATTGCCAACATCCGGTGGATCATCAAAAAAGCAAGAGAGTTCCAGGAAAACATCTATTTCTGCTTTATTGACTATGCCAAAGCCTTTGACTGTGTGGATCTCAACAAACTGTGAAAAATTCTTCAAGAGATGGGAATACCAGATCACCTGACCTGCCTCTTAAGAAATCTGTATGCAGGTCAGGAAACAACAGTTAAAACTGGACATGGAACAACAGATTGTTTCCAAATCGGGAAAGGAGTGCATCAAGGCTGTATATTGTCACCCTGCTTATTTAACTTATATACAGAGTACATCAGGTGAAATGCCGAGTTGGAATCAAGATTGCCGAGAGAAATATCAATAACCTCAGATATGCAGATGACACCACCCTTATGGCAGAAAGTGAAGAACTAAAGAGCCTCTTGGTGAAACTAAAAGAGGAGAGTGAGAAAGCTGGCTTAAATCTCAACATTTGGAAAACTAAGGTCATGGTATCCGGTCTCATCACTTCATGGCAAATAGATGGGAAAACAATGGAAACAGTGAGAGACTTTATTGGCCGGGGCGGTGGGGGGGGGCTCCAAAATCACTGCAGATGGTGACCGCAGCCATGAAATGAAATACACTTGCTCCTTGGAAGAAAAACTATGACCAACCTAGATAGCATATTAAAAAGCAGAGACATTACTTTGCCAACAAAGGTCCATCTAGTTAAAGTTATGGTTTTTTCAATAGTCCTGTATGGATGTGAGAGTTGGACTATAAAGAAAGCTGAGCGCAGAAGAATTAATGCTTTTGAACTGTGATGCTGGAGAAGACTCTTTGTTGAGAGTCCCTTGGACAGCAAGGAGATCCAACCAGTCCATCCTAAAGGAAATCAGTCCTGAATATTCATTGGAAGGACTGATGCTGAAGCTGAAACTCTAATACTTTGGCCACCTGATGTGAAGAACTAACTCACTGGAAAAGATCTTGATGCTGGGAGAGATTGAAGGCAGGAGGAGAAAGGGACAACAGAGAATGAGATAGTTGAATGGCATCACCGACTCAATGGACATGAGTTTGGGTATACTCTGGGAGCTGGTGATGGACAGGGAAGCCTGGCATGCTGCAGTCCATGGGCTCACAAAGAGTTGGACACGAACTCCTGCACTGCAGGCAGATGCTTTACTGAGCTACACGGGAAGCCCTTCCCACCCTCCTATCCATGGAAAAATTGTCCTTCATGAAACCAGTCCCTGGTGCCATAAAAGTTGGAGACTACTGGAATAAAGGACCCTTTCCCCATATCCCTAATACATGTGCACTCTAAGATTTAAGATTACCAGTTACTGGAGGGAATACTAGTACCAGCTACCATTCTGTCACGGGGGCTTTCTTTTCCATATGAGAAAAGGGTACCAAAGAATGTAAGTTGCAACCAAGTAAAAGGGAAAATCAGTAAACATCTTTCTAAGTCATACAGGCTCCACGGAGATACTTCATAGTGCTGGTAGGGGCTTGCATACCTTCTGAAAAGCGACCCACAGGTAAAGGATGTTGGCTGTCTGAAAAGTGACCTGAATATCATGAAGGGTAGATGAAAACTACAGTGGGCATTCATAGTAACTGGGTACCAGTTAGTGACAAGCAGTCAAGGATTCAGAGACTCATGAACCAAATCACAGGGATTCTGCCATACAACTGCTAGTAAAATTCAAGTCAAAGTCAGGGTTTGTTTTTGTTTCCTTTGCTCTTGAGGCTGAATATCAGTAAACCCCAGACCAAAAATATCAGTCATGGAATGAAGACATCTGGTTTCATTAAGTTGACAAAACTAATTTGCCCTTTGTGGTTGCTTCTTGTTTAGCAATTAATAAAATGAAACTAATTGTTATGAAATCGCTGGATGTTTCTTCCTTACATCAATGGAGTGAAGAAAGAGGGAGGGGATGGTTCTGGATTAAAAGAGAATGATGAAGAGACACAAACAAATGCCATGTGCAGACTTGATTGATTCAAATAAACCAAGAGTAAGTGGAGTTGATGATGGACAGGGAAGCCTGGCATGCTGCAGTCCATGTGGTGCAAAGAGTTGGACACAACTGAGCAACTGAACCGGCTGAAGTGACATTTAGGGACAAGTGGGCACATTTGGGCAGGGGAAGAAGATGAGTATTAGCTACAACTGTGTGTGCGTGTTCAGTCATGTCTGACTTTTTGGGACCCTATGGAATGTAGCCTGCCAGGCTCCTCTGTCCGTGGGATTTTCCAGGCAAGAATACTGGAGTGGGTTGCCAATTCCTCCTCCAGGGGATCTTCCCGACCCAGGGATCAAACCCACATCTCCTGCTTTGGCAGGCAGATTCTTTACCACTGAGCCACCTGGGAAGCCCCTTAGATACAACTGAGGAATTACTGTTGTTAGATCTTTTGGTAAGATAGGGAGAAGTCCTGACTTTTTAGAGATGTGTAACCCGTATTTAAGGGAGAAGTGTCATGTTATAAGAACTTTAAAATATTTAAGTAAAAGTAATAAGTGAAATAAATTAGCTACTTTCTGCTGTACTCATTGGCCCCCCAAACAAAGAGACCTTGAGATTCCCATAAGGGAAAGAACAACCATCCTTCAGACATCCCTTGAATTGGTTTATCATGTCTATTTATCTTATACAGTGGAAGCTATATTTCTTCTATATTCCTTAAAAGAAATGAAACATTTTACATTTAGGTATTAGTATCCCCTGAAAGGGAAGATGGCTAATTTTATAAACATAGTTTATGGTATTACCTTTAACCGTAAAAATATATTCCCAGTCCAGTGGTTAAGACTCCGAATTCCCAATGCAGGGGATCTGGGTTCGATCCTTGGCCAGGGAACTAAGATCCCACATATCTCATGGCATGGCCAAAACTATAAATAAAAATGTCTTCAACAGCCCTCAGTTTTGGATGTGTGAAGGTCTAGGACAATAGAGTTCTGAGCAATAATAATACATATGATGGGAAAGGGCTTTAGAGGAAAAAGCCAAGTTCTGCTCTTAAATTAGAAAGCACGTTTTTTAAAGAGTTAAAGACATGACCAGAAAATCCCTTTGTTAGCTTCCTGTACTCCATCATAAATTGGTTAGGCCAGCTACAGATTATCCCCTGGGTGGGAGGGAAGGTGATGGGTGGTCTGATGAGGTTTTGCAAGGGCAGCTTCAATCTTTCTTGATCTCAGCAGTGAATACTGACCAAGTGCTTGTTGTATGGTGATAGCTGTGCCCAGAGCAAGCCCCTGACTGTCAGATGGGAGGTGTGTTTAAAACTAGCACTGCCAGGGCTTCCCACAGCACTTCCTGTACCACTCAGGTCACTTCCTCCCTCCTGTGACCACAGGGAATGACTTGTGTTCCCTGAAGTGTTAGCTTTGCCAGTTGATACCTGGCATTTCAAGGAAAAGCCAGAGGTGCACCATGAGGCATATTTTCTCTGTTAATTCTCTTTCTTCTCTAAGAAGAGAATCCTCAGGTTCTAGGATGGTAACGGAGACAACTCATCACTAGGAGGTGAACCACAGATGGTGAAAAGGTTGCCCTGGACCATCCTCTCCCACTGATACAGCTCCTCTGATGATGAATAACCCCAAGCTGAGATAGCTGGTGATGATGAGAATTCTCCATCAGTACCAATGGAACTGCTGTTCTGATCTTCAGGGGATCATGCCCTCATTAGCACCACATTCTTACCAAAAGAGCTAGCACTCTTACACCCTGTCGTCAAATCTCTACGAATTTTATCTATTTGCTGGCCCAAGGAAAGATGCAGAAACTGCTTGAAAAGATTACTATAAATAGCCTAATCACTATATCAACAAACATGCTGAATAAAAACTCTCAAAAAATAATTGTCCATTTGCTTAGTGATTAGTTACACCCTAGCATTCCTTCAAAGGAAAGCATGCCACATGCATGGTGATTTGTATCTCTGTTAGCCACATAAGCTCTGGAACAACAGGAAATACAGAGGTAAAGGAACAGAACTCCACTAAAACTGCTGCTTTGAAGACAGGGATATTTATGCCAAGCTTTGTTGTTCTGAGGTTACTGAGTGACTCCTCTTTCGTCACCACTGAAGCTCTTAAGAGCTCTGAGCAGAAACGTTCAACCTACCTGGATATATTGGATTCCCTGGTCTACAGAATATATAATTCTAACATCCTTGCCACTGTGTACACACACACACGCAGACATTGTTTACTTGTTGGTAATCACCACAATCAAAACTGTGAAAAACTCTCACTGTGTTCGGCCAACACAATTTTGAAACTTAGTCCTTGAGACACAGATGGAAGAGCCAAAAATACTCATTTTACTCGTGCAGTAATGTCCTACCTCATTAAAAATAAAAATAACTGATTTCCAGAAAACTTGTCAGCCTATTGTCACTGCAGTTGTTCATCTTCCTTTAGGTGCAAAAAGGTTTTCAAAGGTCAAACGCTTCTTTTCCAAAGATGTTTACCCAGTGGCCCAAATCTGCCAGGATGCACAGCTGTGAATGGCATGTGAAGTTCAAAGGCTTGAAATCCTGTTTTCATTCTCGACACACTAGATTTTCTAGGTCTTTTGACACCGCTTCCTTTCAACTCTTTTAATCATGCCCTAAATTCTTCAGGCACCCTGGGGCCCGGCTGAAATACAGGTATCTATTCAAACATTGTTACTTTTACTGATGCAAAGGAATACCCTGGGAATTTAAACTAACCCACTTCCTTCACTTTTCTTGCCAACTGAAGGTTCAGGAAACCAGACCTGAATACTAACACTTCTCCCTAGAATAATAAGGAAGTAAACGTGCAGAAGACAGGATAATACTGGCTGGGTTATCCATGCATTGAGATCATTTCTTATGCAGGGTCACCCCAGTGTGAGGCCTTCTGGTACCTACATAATATATCTCTTGGAAGGGCTCTCACATGGGCTGGGTCATATCAGTTTGGGTTTAGAATAAAGTAAAATGCCATAGTAGCTCTGTAATAAAGGAATAGCTAGGGGAATGCAGATTTTGATGTGTGTCTTTGTTTTCTTTTTTCCTTTGGAAAACAATTGGGCCAAATATTTAAAAAAATATATATATTATCAAGAACTTTAAAACTTTCTCAATAATCCTCTTTCTAAAAAGTTATTCTAAGCCAATATTAGAAACTTTGACAAATATTTGTGGACAGAGATATTCATCCCATTGTAAATCTGTGAAAGGGGAAAAAACACAACCTAAATTTCTAATTGGATAATAATAAACTGAAGTGCACCTCACTTTATAAACTATGGCATTATCATTTGAAAAGCTTTTTTCAAAAAGTATCTACTGATGTAAAACTGCTTACGTTAGTGTTAAAATTTTAAAGCCAAGGTATGATATTTGATATATAGTATGTTTCTAATTTGGGTAGAGAAATATTCATAGAGCAGTAAGAAAATATAAGTGTGAACAGTGATGATCTCTGGAGAATAGGATAACTGACATTTCTTTTTATTTTTATCTTTCTGTATTTTCTAAACTATCTGAAATGTGCATATTGAGCTTCAATAAGGAGGAACATATATTTAAATAAAGTAACTTATATGCATCATCTCCCTCCTTTTACCCACACAAAAATATCAGAAAAAATGAGTTTAAATAAATTCGGATGTTATGGGAGAGACTTAAAATATTAGACATTGCAGTAGTTCCTGCAATTGGTTTTAAAATAGGTTGCAGATAAAATTTCAAAACAGATAAAACATAAAATGGAATTGTACTTATCCATTTATATTTTGAAGATAGAATTTTAAAATTTTAATTTATGTTATTGAAGAATAGTTGATTTACAATGCTGTATTAGTTTCTGGTGTACAATCATCAGTTATATGTGTGTGTGTGTGTGTGTATACATGTATAATATAATAGTTTGCATCTGTTAATCCCAAACTCCCAATGCATCCCTCCCCTACTCTCTCCCCCTTGGCAACCACAAGCCTGGTCTCTATGTCTGTGTGTTTGTTTCTGTTTTGTGGATAAGTTCATGTGTGTCATATTTTAGATTCCACATATAAGTGATATCATATGATATTTGTCTCTTTCTGACTTACTTCACTTAGTATGATAATTTGTAAGTAGATCCATGTTGTTGTCAATGATATTGTTTCATTCTTTACAGTTGTTTCATTCTTCATGGCTGAGTAGTAGTCCATAGAATACAACATTTACACCAGATACTCATTATTAATTCAAATTTTAGCAAGCTCTATAAAATGTTTTCCTCAAGCTCCTTTCAACACTGACATCTTCATTTTCTGGGACCCTAAACATGTTTGTTTGCTCTTTTTATCAGTCAATATGTATTGAATACAGAATTGATGCTTTTGAACTGTAGTGTTAGAGAAGACTCTTGAGAGTCCCTTAGACTGCAAGGTGATCCAACCAGCCCATCTGAAAGGAAATCAGTCCTGAATGTTCATTGGAAGGACTGATGTTGAAGCTAAAACTCCAATACTTTGGCCACCTGATGTGAAGAACTGACTCATTGGAAAAGACCCTGATACTGGGAAAGATTGAAGGCAGGAGAAGGGGATGACAGAGGATGAGATGGTTCGATGGCATCACTGAATCAATGGACATGAGTTTGAGTCAACTCCGGGAGTTGGTGATGGACAGGGAGGCCTGGCGTGCTGCAGTCCATGGGGTTGCAAAGAGGCAAGCACAACTGAGTGACTGAACTGAACTGACTGGCCACACACCATGCTGGGGACCAAGGATACAGTAGTAAGTAAAACAAACGTGATCAGTGATATTTTCTCACTAGGCTCTATGTTCCAATGAATACTAGGCAAGCTCTCCTTACAGAACACAAAGAGTTCTGTTAAGGAAAAGAGTCAAGTGGGGTCCAATATAGGTGTCAGGTGCCAGGAAAGACATTTCCAAGGGATGAAGAAGAACCAGCCATGGGGATACCATTTGTAGGCACGTGAAACAGCATATGCAAATGTCCTACAGCAGAAAGGTGTTCACTATGTCTTAGGAACTGCCAGGAATCCCTTGTACCTGAGAAAGTGTAACTGATGGAACAATGACATTGGGAGGAGTTGGAAAAGGGTTGGCAGGAACCATAGCAGTCAGTGATTTCCACAGGCCATGGTAAGGAGCTGGATTTGCTGAAGTACAAAGCCAATGGTTTTCTTCATTCTTGAGCAAATTTTTTAAATCTGATTTTTTAACTAATTATAAACGCATAAGAAGTTGTGTAGATTCCCATGTACCCTTCACCCAGCTTCCCCCAAGAGTAGGATCTTACAAGAGACTAATATCAAAACCAGGAGACTGACATCAATACAACATTGCTAACTAGACTACAGATCCTATTCAGCTTTACAGATTTTTTATATGTGTTTATTCATTTGTACACATGCATGGTTCTATCCAATTTTAACCCACGTATAGACTCTAGTGAAGAATTTCAAATAAGTGACAGACTCTGATTTATGTTTTTGGCAGTAACCACAGAGGAGAGTGGGTTGGGTCAGGAGACCAGTTAGGAGGCTCCTACTACAAGGCACTGAAGGAAGCAGCAGAGATGTGAAAAACCCATGGAATTATTTGGGAGGTAAAGGAGGTGGGGCCAGCCAGGCTTGGAGGAAACTGGATAAGGAGGGTGAGGGAAGGAGAGAAATTAGACACTCCAGGTTTCTGGCTTGAACAGCCGGGTGGACGGTGATGTCATTTCCCAGGAGGACAGTGCCTGGTCATGGAGTACGTTGGGTCTGGGCTATGAATTTGAGATGCAAGTGGGACAACTTGGAGTGGAAGACACACATTTGAGAGTCAGAAGCATATCAGTGGTATTTAAAGCCATTAAAAGCCATAAGTGAAATTTGACTGTTTTTTTAAGTCACAGCACTGTACAATATAATCTTCCTTATCATAATAAAATAATTTTACTTAAAATAAGAAGCCTTGACTAAGATCACCAAGGAAGTGAGTATAGAGAGACAGTCCAGAGCAGAGCACTAAGCAACTCAACACCATAAGTAGTTGGCACGTCTTCATTCTACTTAACCATTTCCCAGTCATTTCACTGATAGTGATATCTCCTTCAAGAGACTCTAAACCTACATGCGGTGGAGATGCTGCCTTACCAGCCTGTTCTGCTCTGCACAATGCCTGGCATGGTTGCATGCACCTAGGAATGCTCAATAAATTTGGTTCTGTTCAGTAAACATTTGCTAGCCATGAGGGATTTGCCTGGTATTAAGATAAAGCACTGGAAGACCAAGAACACAGCTTAACTGGCTCAACAGAATCAAAGTTCCACCTGCATTAAAATGATGAAATCAATGGAGTCAGAAGAGACATTTTCCTCTTGAGTAGTAAATCCCACAAGCTTTGACGCTGATTTGATTGAACAAAAGAAGATGCCAATTTAGAACAAGGGTTTCCTGTTTTTCTTCTCAATATTTGGTACTAGCCACCTCTAATAATTTTTTGTAGTGTAGTGCTCAATCATTCAGTCATGTCCAACTCCTTGCAGCCCCATGGACTGTAGCCCATCAGGCTCCTCTGTCCATGGGGTTCTCCTGGCAAGAATATTGGAGTGGGTTGCCATTTCCTTCTCCAGGGGATCTTCTTGGACCAGGGACTGAACCTGCATTTTTTGCATCTCCTGCATTGGCAGGCAGATTATTTACCATTAGCCCACCAGGGAATTTTTTAAAGGCTATGAATTGCTTTGAATTATCATATGCCAAAATAAAAATTGTTTATGAAATATTGATTTGGCCAAGAAACTCATTCAGGTTTTTCCATAAGATGCTGTGGAAACTTCTTGGTCAATCCAATAGATTTGAGAAATTTTGCAAACTGTTAAATACAGTTTCTTTAGTTATGTAAATTCCTAAATGATCATGGAAGGACAGCTTGTAAATTAGTCAAATATTTCAACTTCCATAAAAACACTTCTAGTATGTAAGATTCAAGGGCTTCCCTGGTAGCTTAGAGGATAAATAATCTGCCTGCACTGCAGGAGACTCCAGTTCAATTCCTGGGTCAGGAGGATCCACTGGAGAAGAGAGAGGCTACCCACTCCAGTATTCTTGGGCTTCCCTGGTAGCTCAGATGGTAAAGCATCCTCCTGCAATGTGGAAGACCTGGGTTCAATCCTGGGTTGAGAAGATCCCCTGGAGAAGGGAACAGCTACCCGCTTCAGTATTCTGGCCTGGAGAATTCTATGGACAGAGGGGCCTGGAGGGCTTCTACTTATATTTATATATCTTCCCACTTGTGTGTCCCATCCATACAGGTTTGGAATATCCTTACTATAAAAGGCATAAACTGAAATGATAGCAATTTTTAAGTAAAAGGAGAATCCAGTATCATGAAAAGGGAAAGACATATTCCAGGTGGAAGAACTAACATAAGAATTGTTCTTAAGCAAAACCCAGGGGAACTGGAAACTCAGCTTACCAGCCCAGAACCCACTGGGGGGCACAGGCATCCCTGGTGATCTGTGCAGGTTGGCAGGGACATGGCTGATGCTCAGGCAATGGAAACTGTTCACCACAGTTTCACCCGCCTCAAAAAATGTCTGCAGTGATCATTTCCCACTTTCATCTGATTTAGCTTCCTGCTCACTGCAAGATATGAATAAATAATCCTGTTCTGTTAATTTTCACAAATGAATGAATGGAATTCAGAGCTACCCAAATTAGAATTGGACAATTCTAAGTATGGGTCCTGGTCAGGGTCCAGGTCCCCTGGGTCCAGGGCAGTAGGAAGCATGCATAATAAAACTGTGCAGGGGGCACCCAAAAAAGGCTCTAATACCAGCTCTGACATCAGTTTTATCCTATGGGATCCAGCCCATTCAGTCATTCATTCTCTCTCTCTCTCTTTCACTCACTCATTCACACACGCTGACACAGACACACACACACACACACACACACACACACACACACATGCATCTCTCTCTTCTCTGAAGGATGAAGACGAGAGCCTTTCTAAATGGTCTCCAGGTCATAACGCAGCATCTCTTTGTCCACATGTACTTGACCGCTGGGAACAGCTGGAGGAATCTGACAGTTTTTAACAGGCATCAGGAAGTCCCATGGTAGAGCCTGAGGTCCTGGGAACTGGGAGCCTATCGCCCTGCCAAGTGTAGGGTTTGTTTCACTGTCGACCCTCTGAATCCTAGAATTGAGAAGAGATGCCTGAGGGGGTTGTGGCCCAAAAGGGACCACAAAGATGCCCTGGGACAGATTTCCTGGGTTGGGCCAGCACCACAGGTTCCAGTCGTCTGCCCTGAGGATAGCATCAGGCTTGTCGGACCATGAACTCTACCTGGCTTTGCTGCTCAGCTTTTGTCGGTCCACCTCCCTTGGCCTGACTGCGCGGGAAGCTTTCACTGTCCCCCTGCTCCATCCTCCACCCTTATCCACCCTGCTCTGTGTCCTGAGACTGACCTCCTGCCCTTAGTGTCTGGTTGTTTGGGCAATGATGGGATCTGAGAGCTGCGGGACGATGAGGGCAGGATATCATTCCTCTGGCTCCCTTCCTGCAGGGTCATCTCAGGTCATCTTCAAGCCACCTCTGAAGGTCACAGCACCTATCCACAGCCCTTTCCAAGATCCCCTGCTGTCCTCTCCCCTCCTGGCACACTGACTCCTTGCCTGGAGGTCTTGCGCTGCTCCTGGTGCCTTCCTTAAACCTTCCTATTTAGTTTCTTTATTACTAATACAGTGTCTTGAAAGTGTTAGTTGTTCAGTCATGTCCGACTCTCTGCGACCCCATGGCCTGTAGCCCATCAGGCTCCTCTGTCCATGGAATTCTCCAGGCAAGAATACTGCAGTGGGTAGACATACCCTTCTCCAGTGGATCTTCCTGACCCAGGGAACGAACCCAGGTCTTCTGCACTGCAGGCAGATTCTTTACCATCTGAGCCACCAGGGAAGCCCCACTGTTTTAGATTCACTCCCAAATTACCCAGTTTAAAGGTCCCATCTGTTTCCTGATGAAACCTAACCCGTATGCTCATAATAACAACTGCAGCCCCAGGAGGCAGGCACTCATCACAGAATCATCAGTCTTCACTGCCATTCACTACTATGTGATGTGAGGCAAGTAATGTCATCTCTTTAAGATGCTTCGCAACTGGGGAGGTGCAGATGACAGTACCCACTTTCGAGGTTGCAGTGAGGATTATACATCCATCTGAGAGGCTTATCGGGATGAGGCCCACGGTAAATGCTCAATTAACAGCAGCTATTTTTAGAAGCAGCTGCTTTTCAACCCAGATCTAGCTTGCATTCCCATAGTCCGTGCTATTCACAGCGTCCATCTGACACTGACCTTACCATAGTGCTCCTCTGCCTTGGAACACTTTCCTCTGCGAATTTCTCAAAATTGACTTTCATCCCCAACCACCCTTTAGGAGTGGCTCTTTCTTCCTGTCCCCAGGAACCACTGCCCCCTCAGATGTGCTGGCCTCCTAACAGATAGTCCAAACACAAGTAGGACAACTTCAGGCTCAATAGAATATTGTCATCTCTCCAGAGGGAAAGGCCCAGAGTCCTCCAGACCCAGATTTCCAGTGAGTCCTGCCCAAGTCTTTGTCTTTTCTCCTTTTCTCTTCTGAACATGTGACCTGTGTCAGAAGAGGTATATATAAATGGATATATAAATGGCATGTATGTTACCATGTATGGCTTCTCCTGCCCCCTATGCCACGGTGAGTTCCAAATCCAAATCCCTAGGCCTGATCCACATGTGAACCCAAGCATTCCCACCTCGCCCCTACTTTGTATCTGGTGAATTCCTGCTCTTTCTTAGGAATACAGCATAAGAACTTCTTCCTCTAAGAAGTCCTCCCTGACTTCCCTAAAGCTCCCCACATTCATACTGATGTGATAATACTTATTGCTAACTATCCTTCAGTGTCTGTCTCCAGAGGGGAAGGACTACAGCTGTATTCATCCTTAGATCTCCAATGCCCAACAGATACCAGGTTTTTCCAAGCTTGGTGAATAAATAAATAAATGAACAGACAGACAAAGGAACTTATAAAAGCCAAACACAGAGGAAACAACAGAGACAGCTGTGGAATGATTTGATGTAACGTCCAAAATATATATGCAAACATTTTTTTAACTATAGAAAGAGCTCCAACTTTTATAACTGCAGAATATCTCTGCTTATCACACTTCCTGATTTTACAGGTAAGTTGGAAAATGCACATGGAATTTTTAGTCTATAAACCATACTTGATTGGATAAATAATGACACTGTATCGTAAGGGTTTTCTTTTTAAAATACTAATCAAATAAGTCTTCTTTAAAGTTCAACTTTGTCCAATCAAATACAAATATCACCTAGTCCTGGAACTACTTTTATAGTTATAAGTGCAAATCTTATCTTTCAGAGGGCATTCAGACTCTGACAGGGAAATGTGTGAAAGATAAAAAGTTTAACAGAAATGGAAGTTCCAGGAAGAATGTGTCTGGACAGGTATGCCTATGCATTATAATAATAGTCCAGTAAAAGTTCATATCCCCTATTGTTCAGGACTTCCTTTCAGGAAGAAGTGGGGTTCCGTGTTATTGCATACCAACCTCATACTAATTACTGATTTCCTCTTGAAGAGTCAGATGAAGCAAGAGCAAAATTCTCCATGATTCAATGGCAAAATAATTTCCCTTTATTTTGGTTGAAAGTATTTGTTTCTGTAGATAGTAAAATCTCCAAGTAGGCAGCATTCTTTGAAAAGAGGGGCTGCATTTAATTTTATCCAGAAGAGGAAAGTTACACTAAAACTCAGACTCTGTCAACAAGTCACTTTCTGGGAACTCCATATTTAGCTCATGCACTTGGTCATGTTACAGCTCCCTCTGAAGAAAGTGTTCATAAACTTGACACTGAATATAGAAATGTTCATTCGGGAGCCAAAATTCAGATGTGTTTCATATACTATAATTGCAAAGGCAGTCAATTAAATTAATACATTCTCTAATATTTTCCAGTGGACTTCCCTGGTGGCTCAGCAGTAAAGAATCCATCTGCCAGTGCAGGAGATGCAGCCTCAATCCCTGGATTGGGAAGATCTCCTAGAGAAGGAAATGGCAATGTACCCCAGTATTCTTGCCTGGGAAATCCCATGGACAGAGGAGCCTAGTGGGCTAGAGTCCATGGGGTCACAGAATCGGACACAACTTAGCGATTGAACAACAAGCACTATTTTCCAACCGGAGGTGAAATGATGAAAGCGCAATATTCAGTTAACCAGAAACAGACAGGGTCCAGGAGCCCATCACTAAGCATTCTGATGGCTCAAGCTTCTCTGAAAAGTCTCTCAGTACTGTTTCTATTTTTTGAAAATGATAAAGGTGTAATCCTATAAAATGTCTTTTATAGGATTGAACTGAATCCAGGTAGAAAAAGGATAAATAGTTGGAATGACGCATGTTTGAAAGGGTGAGAGGTAAGAAGAAAAACTATCGTTTGGTGCTGTGAGCATCATCATTTTATGGGAGACAGGTCCACGGAGAGAGGGTATTTATTCTAAGGGCCTTCGCTCTGAATCTTTGCAACGTTCTCCTTTGTCCTGTCCCAGGGCACAAACATTTTACAGCAGAAAGGTGAATGTGTCCTTGACCACTGAGGTCTTTTGTCTGAATCATTATTAGTCAATCCTTGAAACGGAAAAATAGGAGACTTCCCCTGGGGTCTAGGGGTTGAGTTCCCAGTGCAAGGGCTGCGGATTTGGTCCTTCATTGGGAAACTAGGATCCCACATACCATGAGCTGTGACCAAAAAACAAACAAACAGAGAGATAGAGAGACAAGGAGAAGGAAAAATAGTGTATTTCATAACAGTAGGAAGGTTTAAAGAGTCGAGTGCAGATCACCACTCTAGAACCGGGAGCAGATTTCATCTCAACAGAAAACATTTCTAATCAAAGCAAAACTCCAGGGCTGACCTCTCTGTTACTGAGACATCTGAGGCAATAGCAAACATAAACTTGAGGGTCAGCCTCAATTCAGAAGTGGCTCTGCCATTTTCAACAAGCTCACATCCTACAGTAGTTGGTCCTCGCCTCCCTGTGTGCACAAGCAGCTCCATCTCCTCTCTCCTGCAACCTAGGCTGTCTCTGTGCCTTGTTTTGCCCAAGAGAATGCAGCAGAAGTGATGCTCTGTGACTTTCAGGCTTCTCCCTTAGGAGGCTCTGCAGCTTCCATATTTGCACTTTCAGACACCAGCCACTATGTGAAGAAACTGAGGCTAGACTACCAAAGGATGAAGGACCATGGAGAAAGACAGACGGGGACCACTCAGGGAGACACCCAAGACCCCCCAGCCAGCAGCAAGCACCTGGACCCCAGTCATGTGACTGAGGCCATCTTGAATTTTCCAGCTTAGTGATGCTAATATTATTTTTTTTTAAAGTTTCCCAGCCAGTCTCAGACATACAGATCCACTAAGGCCCCTAACATCTCAGAGCAGAGAAGTGTTGACCTGCTGAGCCCTACCTAAATCCCTGACTGCCACCCACCCCTCCCGACCTGAACAAATAGTCATTGTCTGCTAAGTTTCAAGGTGGTTTGTTCCATAGAAATAAATGATTCATCTGTAAAGTGTGACCAGTAATATTAGAAGCACTTCCCTCATCACAGGGAAGAAAAGGACATACATGTGATGCCAAGAGCAGGGGAAGTTTCTGCAGGTAGGAAATCTCCATCAGAGGGAACTGCTGTTGTGTTGTCATTTTGTCATTTTGCAAGGTAGGCTGAATGTCCCACCAGCAATGGTATGAAGGGTGATTGTTCTTTAAGATGATATTATTTCTCAAACCCTCTGAGGCCCTTTTCTCACATATTCAATAGGCTCTGAGACTGAGGGGAGCTGGCCCAGTTCCCCAGTCCTTAAACTGTGAATCTGAGCACATTCTCAGAGTGGAGAGCAGCAGATTTCCTGGCGAGGCCAAGGCCCCTTCTCCAAAGGTGCCTCTTTGTCAGTAATGCCCAACGTGGCTCACGAGCCGCGTTAGGCAATACCAACATCTCCTACACACCCTGCTTTGAGAAACAGCCCTAGATGGTTCTAAAAAGCAGTCTTCCAGGGTGACTCCCTCCCCTGCAACCTTGGAGGAGAAAAACGCCTCTTCTGGCCTCATGGAGACTAAGACTACATTCTTTCCAGGGAGGTATGACAGCATCACAGAGACAGACAGCTGATACTAGAGAGACCCTGGAAGGAAGCAAGATCGCCTGGACAAGCAGTAGCAGTAGGAACAGAACACAAAGACCCCCAAGTCCCCAAGGAAGACAATAGAGGATTCCTGTGGGAACCTGGGTCCACAGTCCTTTTCTGGTCTGCCACCAACTGTGATTCTTTTACAGTCTCTGTGAGGGTGGCCGTATTTCTGTGGGAGGTAAATAGGACTCTAATTTCCTTAATATCTTTATAACAAAATCTAATTTTTTGGCAATTAGCATTTTTTTTAATCAAAGCAATCTAAATAATAAAGCGGTGGTAGGGAGAGGTAGCAAATTAGTCACTCCTATCTCTAATCTACAGTGAGCCACTCCGAATAAAGATGTAATCTAAGTAAAAGCAGCATTTGCCCCGCAGAGAACTTCCAGACAAATACTCTGAGGTATCTGGAAAGAGGTGGCTGTCACTCATCACCTCCCACACTGGAAATTCTGGAGTGGCCACTGAAGACACTGAGAAATGGAGTATTTCCTGCCATATCAGCAAGCAAGGATGGCACAGTCATCAGGGTTTGCAGCCCTCCAATGTGAGCTGCTGAACCGTAAGGGCACTCAGGAAGGAGAAAAATATCTTTGGGCCTCCCTGATGGTACAGTGGTAAAGAATCTGCCTGCCAGTGCAGGAGACTCAAGAGACACAGGTTCAACTTTTGGGATTCTTGCCTGGAAAATTCCATGGACAGAAGGACCTGGCAGGATACAGTCCATCGGGTCACAAACAGTTGGACATGACTGAGCAGCTGAGCACACACAGACCATCAGATTGCAGCCTCTCCCTAAGGTGAGCCCCATGGAAGCTCAGGACGTGAAAAACATAGGACACGGACCCCAAGTTTGATGGCTTGATGCATATGAAAGGGATGATTTCAGTGAATCCAGACTTTTGCATCTTCCCAGAAAACTGATAAATTCCTTAATTTAGGATATCTGGTTTTCTTTAATTTACAGTCATCTTTTGATGACCACCTGCCTTTTGTTGCAACACTTCTGTATAACCTGGCTCCTCCCCTCACCTCCTCACAACAGTTTTCTCAAGGTCACTTGAGATGTTGCCTCCTGAGACATTCCTCCTGCCTCCTAGGAATTTTGAATTCCTAAAAAGCTAACTCTCAACTTTTAGGTTGTGAATATTTTTTCAAGTCGACAACACAATGACCTCCTTTTGAATGCTGTCATTTTCCCCCATGTGCTCCTGATCATGCTAAACTTCTGGTCCAGGGCTGTAAGGTTTATTCCCAGCAACCCATCCCGCTCTCCCTTCCCCCTTTTCATTTGTGAGTAAATTCCTATCACCAGAGCAAATTCTCCGATCTCCCCCCTCTACTGCTAGTGGTAAAGAACCTGCTGGCCAATGCAGGAGACATAAGAGATGCAGGTTTGATCCCTGGGTCAGAAAGATTTCCTGGAGGAGGGCATGGCAACCCACTCCAATATTCTTGCCTGGAGAATCCCATGGACAGAGGAGCCTACAGTCCATGGGGTCGCAAAGAGCCGGACACGACTGAAGTGACTGAGTATACACATCACCTCTACATCAGCACTAGATAAGAGACTCCTAACCACCGTACACCTTTCTCCAAAGGCTTTTGTTCATA
>NW_011494640.1:11004244-11008197 GCF_000754665.1 Bison bison bison | reverse complement strand
CCGTCCCCTTTCCTCAAAAGTCTTTTGTCCATACACCCCCTGCCCCTGCCGCCGCTGGGCCCCACCACCACCATGCCCTTCCACTTATCAAGTCCTTTAAGATTTACTCCAAAAAGCATTCATCGTATCACTGTTCACTTAGTTTTCTGTGGAATTGGAATGCTTTATAAAGAACATGTAGTTAGTCAAGGCAAGTCTGTAGCAGACTTTGCCTAAAAGGATTGAGTTATAAAACATTTAAGGGACTTCTTTATCATGTAAATTCCACCTTTGTAATGCAAATCCCATTGTATGGCCCCTGCCAGGAGAATGAGAGCAATATTAATTTACTTACTGTTTAATTATTCTCCTCTCTCCAACAGCCCCTGGGATGATGTAAGGATTCCAGGGCCAAGAAGAGTATCTTCCACTAACATTCCAAAGTGCTTTGGCATCCTGGGAAAGCTAGATTTTGACCTTGAGAATGACAAACTGGGAAACCCCCCAAATCAACAAAGACTTATGAGTGACAAGTGGTGACTCTGGGCAGTCCCGTGTTTCCCTTCCTCATTCTTTTATCTTTCATAAGATTACAGAGTTGTACCAGCTTCTTTTGCCACAGTCTGTAAATTTTTCTATTATTCTTAAATAGACTAAGTAAATGCCAGTATTTTAGTTTGTCTAATACTGCCTTTAGGATAAAACAGGAAGTCTGTGACTAAACAAGACAGAGACAGTATTAACGAGAATTTGTTTATTCTTTAAAAATATGTGCATGCTAAGTCACTTCAGTCACATCTGACTCTGTGAGACCCGATGGACTGTAGCCCACCAAGCTCCACTGTCCAAGGGATTCTCCAGACAAGAAAATATGTACTAAACAAAAAATTAAAATATATACTGAGTGCCCATTAAAGCCATGGCATGATTTCTAACAAAGTAGTTTATTAATATGACTAGTGATTTTAGTAATGACAATTATATTTGTTAATAGCAGCTACCAGAGGCTCTGTTTATTATCTAATTCACACAGAATCCTATTTAGCTAATAAACCAACAGAGACTCTGAGAGGTTGGTAGCTCCCCCTCCTCCCCTCCTTCTACCCCAGGGGTAATGCAGTCTGGGAAAGCCTGAGTTAGGATTCAAATTGATAGATTTTGACCTTGCCATGTTCCCCTATCAAGTCATATTACAAAGAAGAGAGCAGTGGGATTAAAATATCCTCAGTCCAAAAATATTTTGTATGATTCATTATTAAAACGACAAGCATTTCCCATCTTCAGCTTGCAACTATGCAGCTCATCAAAGTGATCATTCTTGAACTGGGTTTACCCACAATTGCCTTTCTTCACTCCTCAGTTGATGCTTTGGGTTTTTGTTTTTGCTTTTTTTGCTTTTTTTCTTTTGCCCAATCCTCTTCAGCTTAAAGCTGTGACATAAAGACCCTTGTGCAGTTTGCTTTCTTGCACAGGGTTCTGGTCTACTGACACTCATTTGAATCTTGTTGATTAGTGTCAAGATTCAAACAGCTAAGCGATTTCTAACTCTTAGAGTTACTTCTTATCTCCACACACAGTTACTGAGCTAACTGGGGGGAAGGTCCCCTGAAACTTGAGCCTTTATCCTCCCAGGTATTAATTTGCCAAGCAGATGGAAAAAATCACCATTCAGTTCAGTTCAATTCAGTCGTTCAGTCGTGTCTGACTCTTTGTGACCCCATGCAACCTTCCCTGTCCATCACCAACTCCCAGAGCTTACTCAAACTCATGTCCAGAGAGTCGGTGATGCCATCCAACCATCTCATCCTCTGTCATCCCCTTCTCCTCCCACCTTCGATCTTCCCCAGCATCAAAGTATTTTCCAGTGAGTCAGTTCTTCACATCAGGTGGCCAAAGTATTAGAGTTTCAATGAACACCCAGGACTGGTCTCCTTTAGGATGGACTGGTTGGATCTCCTTGCAGTCCAAGGGACTCTCAAGAGTCTTCTCCAACACCACAGTTTAAAAGCATCAATTCTTCTGTGCTCAGCTTTCTTTATAGTCCAACTGTCACATACATACATGACTACTGGAAAAACCATAGCTTTGACTAGACAGACCTTGGTCAGCAAAGTAATGACTCTGCCTTTTAATATGCTGTCTGCTGCTGCTAAGTCGCTTCAGTCGTGTCCGACTCTGTGCGACCCCAGAGACGGCAGCCCACCAGGCTCCCCCGTCCCTGGGATTCTCCAGGCAAGAACACTGGAGTGGGTTGCCATTTCCTTCTCCAATGCATGAAAGTGAAAAGTGAAAATGAAGTCGCTCAGTCGTGTACGACTCTTAGCGACCTCATGGACCACAGCCCACCAGGCTCCTCCGTCCATGGGATATTCCAGGCAAGAGCACTGGAGTGGGTTGCCATTGCCTTCTAATATGCTGTCTAGGTTGGTCATTATTTTTCTTCCAAGGAGTAAGCGTCTTTTAATTTCATGGCTGCAATCACCATCTGCAGTGATTTTGGAGCCCAAGAAAATAGAGTCTGTCACTGTTTCAATTGTTTCCCCATCTATTTGCCATGAAGTGATGAGATCTTAGTGAAGTGATCTTAGATTTCTGAATGTCAAGTTTTAAGCCAACTTTTTCACTCTCTCACTTTCATCAAGAGGTTCTTTAGTTCTTCGCTTTCTGCCATAAGGGTGGTGTCATCTGCATATCTGAGGATATTGATATTTCTCCCGGCAATCTTGATTCCAGCTTGTGCTTCCTCCAGCCCAGCATTTCTCATGACGTACTCCGCATGTAAGTTAAATAAGCAGGGTGACAATATACAGCTTTGACGTACTCCTTTCCCAAAAATCACCATTGAATTTTTCTTTTCATTGGCTCAGCATTACATAAGTAACACATAAGAAGGTGGTCTTTATGGAGCAAAATGTGATCACCCCAAGTTAGAAAGGAGAGGAGAAACAGCACCCTGGATACTTCAGTTACTTGAAGCTGCACGTTCTCCTCAAGCCCAGGAGGTGCGCCTGCACCGCTGGCCTTTCATTCAGATCCCTCTTGTCTCCTCCACAACCCCACCCCTCATCCCCAGTCACCACCCTCCTTCCTCTTTAACTTCTTCTCCATCAACAGTGCTGGTATCACCACTCACCTTTTAGTACAAAGGGAAGACATAAGTAAATAGCTTTTAAGTATCCAGAAGAAAAGTCATAACAGAAGGAGGGCAAGATAGAGCTGGGCCAAAGGGTGTATTTCCATAAACTCCCGTCCAAAGATGGATGGGGCTCGGGTGATCGTTGGGGCCCGGTTTGAGAACCTCGTTGGAGGACCTGGTCTCTAACCCCGCTTCTGAATCTTTTCATGATGGACATAGGGAGGGGATGGGGGAGGATGCTGAGTGGGACTCTGTGTAAGGCACCACTTGACCTCTGTGCTCTATTAAAGATGGGGGTGGGGTGAGGAGGGAGTTCAGTTCATGGAGATGGTATCAGGAGAATCCAAAAATGGGAAGCCAAAGACAGGGCACTAAGGATTCAGGAAGCAGAATAACAGGGCAATCAGAGAGTCCATTCAGAGACCCGGGACCCATAGTCAATGACAGAGAGGAAAGAAATAGAAGCCGACGTCCAGGGAGTCTCGCAGGCCGCATTCAGAAAAGAAGCCACTCCAGGTCCCCCCAGCCCACCTGCATCCCGCCTCTAGCCCGCCTCTCTCGCGGGCTGAGTCCAGGGACTCAGGTCCCATGGGTGCCAGGCGAGTCTCCCTGTAGGCTCCACGAGGACTTCGGCTTTCCGCTCCACCCAGGCTCCGGCCCCGTCCCTCCCAGACTCTGGCCCCGCCCCATCTAGGCTCCGGCCGCGTCCTGCCACGACCCCGCCCTGCCCGCCCCTCCCCGACCCACCATCCCGGCCCCGGCCATGTGGAAGCCCCCCACAAACTCCTGGCACAAAAGGCCTTGCGGGATGTGCCACTCCGCCGAATCTGCTGGGGCA
>NW_011494640.1:11004006-11004142 GCF_000754665.1 Bison bison bison | reverse complement strand
TTCCACCCGATCACCACCGGACTGGATGTTCCGCCGCTCTGCTGCGCCCAGGTCCTGCGCGCGTTCGCGGTCACCCTTCTGCCTCAGCCCGGACCAGGGCCCTACCGCGGGCACCAAGCCCCCCACCCCCACCCTC
>NW_011494640.1:10986160-11003906 GCF_000754665.1 Bison bison bison | reverse complement strand
CACCCCCCGCCCCCCGGGCCTGCGCCCTGGCTTAGAGCGAGACCTATGGCCAGGCCACCAGGGACCTGGTCCATCCAGGCTCTGATGGGGCCGCGGAGAGGCGGCGCTCTACCGGAAGGCTTCCTGGAGGCGAGAGCCGAAAAAGTTAAAACCCTCAATCTAAACAGAGCCTAGTATTTTTTCTTTTGGCCCGCCTTTTTCATTTTCAAACCGATTATTTCCCGATTCGCCGGATGTACTACCTCTCTACTTTTTCATGCCAATTTGGCTCTGACATCCTCTACCCTAGAACTACCTGTTTCATGAGAAGTCGTGGAAATTTTCCACATATAAAACCCGCGGCTTAGTTGTTGTTGTTTAGTCGCTAAACCCAGTCCAACTCTGCCACCCCATGGACTGTAGCCCGCCAGGTTCCTATGTCCATGAGATTCTCCTAGAATACTAGACTGGGTTGCCATTTCCTACAGCAGGGGATCTTCCCGACCCAGGGATCGAGCCCAAGTCTCCTGCATTGCAGGGGTACTCTTTACCACTGAGCCACCAGGGAAGATCCAGGCTTAATGGGGGTTATTAATTTATTTTAGCGTTATTAATTTATTTTAGTACTGTAAAGGACCACCCAGTGTTTCTTTCAAAGTGCTGATTGATACCTTTTGAAGAACAAGCAAGAGGCCAGGAGTTTAAAGGGAGAAGCCCAAAGGCATTAACTTAAGTCGAAATAAGGGAATTTTAGGAGCTGAAGGCAGAGAAGGCAATGGCACCCCACTCCAGTACTCTTGCCTGGAAAATCCCATGGACGGAGGAGCCTGGTGGGCTGCAGTCCATGGGGTCACTAAGAGTCGGACAGGACTGAGCGACTTCACTTTCACTTTCCACTTTAATGCATTGGAGGAGGAAATGGCAACCCACTCCAGTATTCTTGCCTGGAGAATCCCAGGGACAGGGGAGCCTGGTGGGCTGCTGTCTACGGGGTCGCACAGAGTCCGTCACGACTGAAGCGACTTAGCAGCAGCCACAGGAGCTGAAGGAGACTTAGGAGTTTCTGACTCTACCTTCTGCTCTTTCCCCAGGATGGCATCCCCCAGGGCTCCCTTCAGACCTGTACCTACACCTGGAGGCTAGGAAACCATATCCAATCTTGAGTCTAAAGAGATGAGCCACCAACACTTGAACAGAAAGGACCTCTTTACTGGGCTTTCACTGACTAGCCTCAATAAATGAATCACATGTTCCATTACATCCCAAACACTCAAAAAAGTTCAAAAGGAAGCTATTTTACAAAATGTGGTCCAATTTCTAAGGTGCTATGAACACTGGGTTCCTTAATACTCCCTTCAACTAAACAACTGAAAGCAGATTTCCCAATGTGTGGTATGGAGGAATCAGTAGGTATCCGATGAATAAAAGAGTTGGAGAAGACTTTTAGAGAGTCCATTGGACAACAAGGAGATCAAACCAGTCAATCCTAAAGGAAATAAACCCTGAATATTCTGTGAAAGGACTGATGCTGAAGCTGAAAGTCCAATCCTTTGGCCATCTGATGCAAATAGCCAACTCATTGGAAAAGACTCTGATGCTGAGAAAGATTGAAGGCAGGAGGAGAAGGGGTCAAGAGAGGATGAGATGGCTGGATGGCATCACCAACTCAATGATCATGAGTTTGTGTGAACTCCGGAAGTTGGTGATGGACAGGGAAGCCTGGCGTGCTGCAGTCCATGGGGTCACAAAGAGTCGAGCGACTCAACAACAGCAACAGTGATCAGATATGGATTGAACAAATAGTGGACTTTTAAAAATTGTACTACAGCAGCACTTCTTAGAGAAACTGATACCCTATGTAGTTCTTTAATTTCCAAAAGGGCACTTGGAGGTGGTAGCCAGCCCCAAGGTGGCCCCCAGGGATCCTCACCTTCTGCTATAATGCCCCTGGTGTAGGTGACGGAGGCACTGAATCAGGGCTGGTGCCATGACCAGGAGAAAACTGGGGTGTAACATCTGAGCTCATATCAAAAAAAGCATTAAAATTTTTTTCTTTATTGTGCATTTGGCTGCATCATGCAGCATGTGGAATCCTGGGATCTTAGTTTCCTGATCAGGGAATCAAATCCATGCCCCCTGCAGAAGCCCAGAGTCTTAACCACTAGACCTCCAGGAAAGTTTGAAAAAAGGCATTTTTTAGTTTCCATTTTATCCTCCTCACTTCAGTCAGTTCAGTTGCTCAGTCATGTCCAACTCTTTGCAACTCCATGAATCTCAGCACGCCAGGCCTCCCTGTCCATCACCAACTTCCGGAGTTCACACAAACTCATGATCATTGAGTTGGTGATGCCATCCAGCCATCTCATCCTCTGTCATCCCCTTCTCCTCCTGCCCCCAATCCCTCCCAGCATCAGTGTCTTTGCAAATGAGTCAGCTCTTCACATGAGGTGGCCAAAGTACTGGAGTTTCAGCTTCAGCATCAGTCCTTCCAATGAACACCCAGGACTGGTCTCCTTTAGGATGGACTGGTTGGATCTCCTTGCAGTCCAAGGGACTGTCAAGAGTCTTCTCCAACACCACAGTTCAAAAGCATCAATTCTTCAGCGCTCAGCTTTCTTCACAGTCCAACTCTCACATCCATACATGACCACTGGAAAAACCATAGCCTTGACTAGGTGGACCTTTGTAGGCAAAGTAATGTCTCTGCTTTTTAATATGCTATCTGCTGCTGCTGCTGCTAAGTCGCTTCAGTCGTGTCCAACTCTGTGCGACCCCATAGATGGCAGCCCACCAGGCTCCCCCGCCCCTGGGATTCTCCAGGCAAGAACACTGGAGTGGGTTGCCATTTCCTTCTCCAATGCATGAAAGTGAAAAGTGAAAGTGAAGTCACTCAGTCGTGTCCGACTCTTAGCGACCCCATGGACTGCAGCCTACCAGGCTCCTACGTCCATGGGATTTTCCAGGCAAGAGTACTGGAGTGGGGTGCCGTTGCCTTCTCCAATATGCTATCTGGTTGGTAATAACTTTCCTTCCAAGGAGTAAGCATCTTTAATTTCATGGCTGCAATCACCATCTGCAGTGATTTTGGAGCCCCAAAAAATAAAGTCTGACACTGTTTCTACTGAAGTGATGGGACCTAATTCTGAATTCAATTTACTAGCATTTTAATTAGGATTTTTTCCTTTAAACCATACATATACTTTGCCTGTGGGATTTTTGCTTATACTGTTCTCATCCTGTCTTGATACCAAGATTCTGTTAGCCTCTTAAAATTAGCTAGATAATTTCCTTCTGTTCCCCCTGAAATAGTTTAAGATAGAATAAATGCTCCTTAAAGTTTAGTAAAACCATCCTCCCATCTCAGCCCCAGAATAATCAACTGGCCTGGTGTTGCTTTGAGGAAGAGAAGGAGAATGCCAGGAGAACTTTTTGATTTCCGTCACTCACTCGTGTCCAACTCTTTGCAACCCCATGGACTGCAGCACACCAGTCTTCCCTGTCCATCACCAACTCCTGGAGCTTACTCAAATTCATGTCCACTGAGTCGGTGATGCCATCCAACCATCTCATCCTCTGTCATCTCCTTCTCCCGCCTTCAATCATTCCCAGCATCAAAGTCTTTTCCAAGGAGTCAGTTCTTGCCAGGTGGCCAAAGTATTGGAGATTCAGCTTCAGCATCAGTCCTTCCAATAGGATGGACTGGTTGGATCTCCTTATAGTCAAGGGACTCCCAAGAGTCTTCTCCAACACCACAGTTCAAAATCTTCAATTCTTTGGCACTCAGCTTTCTTTACCCACTCCGGTACTCTTGCCTGGAAAATCCCATGGACAGAGGAGCCTGGTAAGCTGAAGTCCATGGGGTCACTAAGAGTCAGACACAACTGGGCGACTTCACTTTCATTTTTTCACTTCATGCATTGGAGAAGGAAATGGCATCCCACTCCAGTATTCTTGCCTGGAGAATCCCAGGGATGTGGGAGCCTGATGGGCTGCCATCTACGGGGTCACACAGAGTTGGACACAACTGAAGTGACTTAGCAGCAGCAGCAGCAGCAGCTTTCTTTGTAGTCCAACTCTCACATCCATACGTGACTACTGGAAAAACCATAGCTTTGACTAGACAGACCATTGTTGGCAAAGTAACGTCTCTGCTTTTTTAATATGCTTTTCAAGTTGATCATAGCTTTTCTTCCAAGGAGCAAGTCTTTTAATTTCATGGCTGCAGTCACCATCTGCAATGATTTTGGAGCCCCCCAAAACAAAGTCTTTCACTGTTTCCATTGTTTCCCCATCTATTTGTCATGAAGTGATGGGAGCAGATGCCGTGATCTTAGGTTTCTGAATGTTGAGTTTTAAGCCAACTTTTTCACTTTCCCCTTTCACTTTCATCAAGAGGCTTTTTAGTTCCTCTTCATTTTCTGTCATAAGGGTGGCATCATCTGCATATCTGAGATTATTGATATTTCTCCCAGCAATCTTGATTCCAGTTTGTACTTCATCCAGCCTGGCATTTCGCCTGATGTACTCTGCATAAAAGTTAAATAAGCAGGGTGAAAATATACAGCCTTGACATACTCCTTTCCCAATTTGGAACCATGTTCTATGCTGGGTTCTAACTGTTGCTTCTTGACCTGCATACAGATTTTGATTACTAACTTTTTGATTAGTAATTTAATATCTGTGATTTTTTACTGGTTTATTCAGAATTTCTTTGTCTTTTTGGGTCAGTTTTTGACCTTTTTTTTTTTTGGAAAGTATTTTATTAAAGTTTTTTCAGTTTATCAAAGGTTTTAATGTTCATGTATGCTGTTAAATTTTCAATTAAATCTATAGCTGTGTCCTGTTTTAAAATTCCTAATATTGATTGTTTGTGTTACTCTTCTATTGTTTTCCATTTTGTTGGTTTAACCAAAAAACTAGCTTTTGATTTTGTTGATACTGTTTCTTTCTCTAATACGTTATTTATTTCTGCTCCTGTTCTTTAAAATTTCTTCTTTTTACTCTGTTTATATTTACTGGATTTGGTTGTTTTTTTTTTTTCTATTTAATTAAATGCTTTTTTACTCATTTGTTTTCAAAATTTCATTAAAAGATAAATTTAAGTCTATAAAATATGTTTCTAATTCTTTTTGCTGCAATCCATTAATTTTTATATGTAACAAATGTATTATCATTCTGGTCTTAAATATGCTACAGTTTCCATTGTGATCTCTTTTTAAGTTAATTCAGAAATTATTCAGAAATGCATTGAAGAATTTCCAGAAGTGTATGTATATTATTTATTCATACATATATTTATTGTTTATTTATTTATTTTACTACTGTTTTATTCTTGAGTTCTCTGCTACCCATTCCAGTATTCTTGGGCTTCCCTTGTGGCTCAGATGGTAAAGAATCTGCCTGCAATGCGGGAGACCTGGGTTCAATCCCTAGTTTGGGAAGATCCCCTGGAGAAGGGAAAGGCTACCCACTCCAGTCTTCAGGCCTGGAGAATTCCATGGACTGTACAGTCCTTGGGATTGCAAAATGACTGAGCAACTTTCACTTCACTTCACTTCTAATTATTTGAATGTGGTCTGTGTTCTATGTGTTTTAATTTGTTTATACCTTATTACCTGCTATATGGTCAATTTTTAAAGATATTTTTGAAAATAATTCATTACATCAAACTTGTTATTTTTGTTTTTTCATTTCCATGACCTCACACTTTTTATTATTTTGTGAGCAATCACTATCTTATAGAGATGTGTTAAAACACCTCAATATAATTAAAGGTTTGTCTATTTTCTTTATGCAGATTCATTTTATCTTCTAGATTTTAAGGCATTTTTAAAAGTGCATAGGAACTCATGAGCACTATACAGTCGTCTTATTACTGAGTTCTTTCCTGCTTTATCAATGTTTTTGCCATAAATTGTTTTTTGTTTGCAACTGATATTGCTATTCTTAGGGTAACTGTTTCTGTGAAGAAGGCTGAGTGCCAAAGAATTGATGCTTTTGAACTGTGGTGTTGGAGAAGACTCTTGACAGTCCCTTGGACTGCAAGGAGATCCAACCAGTCCATCCTAAAGGAGACCAGTCCTGGGTGTTCATTGGAAGAACTGATGCTGAAGCTGAAACTCCAGTACTTTGGCCACCTCATGTGAAGAGTTGACTCATTGGAAAAGACTCTGATGCTGGGAGGGATTGGGGACAGGAGGAGAAGGGGATGACAGAGGATGAGATGGCTGGATGGCATCACTGACTCAATGGACGTGAGTCTCAGTGAACTCTGGGAGTTGGTGATGGACAGGGAGGCCTGGCATGCTGCAATTCATGGGGTCGCAAACAGTCAGACACGACTGAGCAACTGATCTGATCTGATCTGGTCTATATATAAGATAAGCCACCGCTGGAGCAGTGGCTATGTGGCGCTGGAATGACTTTGAGGAGATACCCCATGTCCAAGGGCAAAGGAGAAGCCTCAGTAAGATGGTAGGAGGGACGAAATCATGATTAGAATCAAACCCCATACCCACCAGAGATGCTCAGAGGGCTCAAACAAATCTTGTGTGAACCAGGACCCAGAGACCCCACAGAGACTGAGACAGAACTGTGTGTGAGTGTCCCCTGAGTAGGTGCAGGTCAGCAGTGGACTGCCGAGGGGCAGGGGCTCTCGGTGCCGCAGACCTGGACATGGTCTAAGGCCTCTTGGAGGAGGTCACCATTAAACCCACCATAGAGCCACAAGAACTTATACGAGACAGGGAAACAGACTCTTGGAGGACACAAGCAAAACCTTGTGCACATCAGGACCCAGGAGAAAGAAGCCGTGATTCCACAAGAGACTGACCCAGACTTGCCCATGAGTGTCCAGGAGTCTCCAGCAAAGGTGTGGGTCAGCAGTGAACTGCTGAAGGGTTGGGGGCACTGCCTGCATGGGACCTTTTGAAGGAGGTCCCCATTATTTGCATTACCTCCACCATAGTTTGGCTTCAGGTCAAATAACAGGGAGGGAACACAGCCCCGCCCATCAACAGAAAATTGAATTAAAGATTTACTTTAGCATGGCCCTGCCTATCAGAACAAGACCCAGCTTCCCCCTCTCTTCCATCAGGAAGCTTCCATAAGCCTCTTATCCTCCATCAGAGGACAGACAGAATGAAAACCACAGTCACAGAAAACTAACCAATCTTATCACATGGACCACAGCCTTGTCCAACTCAATGAAACTATGAGCCATGCCATGTAGGGCCACCTAAGACAATGGGTCATGGTGGAGAGTTCTGACAAAATGTCGTCCACTGGAGAAGGGAATGGCAAACCACTTCAGTATTCTTGCCTTGAGAAGCCCATGAACAGTATGAAAAGGCAGAAAGATAGGATACTGAAAGATGAACTCCTCAGGTCGGTAGGTGCCCAATATGCTACTGGACATCAGTGGAGAAATAACTCCAGAGAGAATGAAGAGGAGGAGGCAAAGCAAAAACAATACCCAATTGTGGATGTGACTGGTGATGGAAGTAAAGTCCGATGCTGTAAAGAGCAATATTACATGGGAAGCTGGAATGTCAGGTCCATGAATCAAGGCATATTGGAAGTGATCAAACAGGAGATGGCAAGAGTGAAAATACACATCTTAGGAATCAGCGAACTAAAATGGACTGGAATGGTGAATGTAACTCAGATGACCATTATATTTACTACTGTGAGCAAGAATCCCTTAGAAGAAGTGCAGTAGCTGGTTGTAATCAACAAAAGAGTCTGAAATGCAGTACTTGGATTGGATGCAATCAAAAATGACAGAATGATCTCTGTTTGTTTCCAAGGCAAACCACTCAATATCACAGTAATTCAAGTCTATGCTCCAACCAGTAATGCTGAAGAAGCTGAAGTTGAACGGTTCTATGAAGACCTACAAGACCTTCTAGAACTAACACCAGAAAAAGATGTCTTTTTCATTATAGGAGACTGGAATGCAAAAATAGGAAGTCAAGAAATACCTGGAGTAATGGGCAAATTTGGCCTTGGACCACAGAATGAAGCAGGGCAAAGGCTTATAGAGTTTTGCCAACAGAACGCACTGATCATAGCAAACACCCTCTTCCAATAACACAAGAGAAGACTCTACACATGGGCATCACCAGATGGTCAATACTGAAATCAGATTGATTATATTCTTTGAATCCAAAGATGGAGAAGCTCTATAAAGTCAGCAAAAACAAGACTGGGAGCTGACTGTGGCTCAGATCATGAATTCCTTATTGCCAAATTCAGACTTAAATTGAAGAAAGTAGGGAAAACCATGAGACCATTCAGGTTTGATCTAAATCAAAGCCCCTACAATTATACAGTGGAAGTGAGAAATAGATTCAAGGGCTTAGATCTAAAAGACAAAGTGCCTGAAGAACTATGGATGGAGGTTCATGACATTGTACAGGAGGCAGTGATCAAGACCATTCCCAAGAAAAAGAAATGCAAAAAAAAAGCAAAATGGTTGTCTGAGGAGGCCTTACAAATAGCTGTGAAAAGAAGAGAAGCTAAAGGCAAAGGAGAAAAGGAAAGATATACCCATTTGAATGCAGAGTTCCAAAGAATAGCAAGGAGAGATAAGAAAGCCTTCCTCAGTGATCAATACAAAGAAATAGAGGAAAACAATAGAACGGGAAAGACTAGAGATCTCTTCGAGAAAATTAGAGATTCCAAGGGAACATTTCACACAAAGATGGGCTCGATAAAGGACAGAAATGGTACGGGCCTAACAGAAGCAAAAGATATTAAGAAGAGGTGGCAAGAATACACAGAAGAACTATACAAAAAACATCTTCATGACCCAGATAACCACTATGGTGTGATCACTCAGCTAGAGCCAGACATCCTGGAATGCGAAGTCAAGTGGGCCTTAGGAAGCATCACTATGAACAAAGCTAGTGGAGGTGATGAAATTCCAGTTGAGCTATTTCAAATCCTGAAAGATGATGCTGTGAAAGTGCTGTACTCAATATGCCAGCAAATTTGGAAAACTCAGCAGTGGCCACAGGACTGAAAAAGGTAGTTTTCATTCCAATCCCAGAGAAAAGCAATGCCAAAGAATGCTCAAACTACCGTACAATTGCACTCATCTCACATGCTATAAAAGTAATGCTCAAAATTCTCCAAGCCAGGCTTCAACAGTACATGAACTGTGAACTTGCAGATGTTCAAGGTGGATTTAGAAAAGGCAGAGGAACTAGAGATCAAATTGCCAACATCCGCTGGATCATCAAAAAAGAAGAGAGTTCCAGAAAAACATCTACTTCTGCTTTATTGACTATGTCAAAGCCTTTGACTGTGTGGATCACAACAAACTGTGGAAAATTCTGAAAGAGATGGGAATACCAGACCACCTGACTTGCCTCTTGAGAAATCTGTATGCAGGTCAGAAACAACAGTAAGAACTGTTGTGGAACAACAGACTGGTTCCAAATAGGAAAAGGAGTACGTCAAGGCTGTATATCGTCACCCTGCTTATTTAACTTATATGCAGAGTACATCATGAGAAATGCCCGGCTGGCTGAAGTATAAGCTGGAATCAAGACTGCCAGGAGAAATATCAATAACCTCAGATATGCAGATGACACCACCCTTATGGCAGAAAGCAAAGAGGAACTAAAGAGCCTCTTGATGAAGGTGCAAGAGGAGAGTGAAAAAGTTGGCTCAAGACTCAGCATTCAGAAAACTAAAATCATGGCATCTAGTCCCATCACTTCATGGCAAATTGATGGGGAAACAATGGAAACAGTAACAGGCTTTATTTTCTTGGGCTCCAAAATCACTGTGGACAGTGACTGCAGCCATGATATTAAAAGACCCTTGCTCCTTGGAAGCAAAACTATAACAAACCTAGACAGCATATTAAAAAGCAGAGACATTACTTTACCGACAAAGGTCCGTCTAGTCAAAGCTATGGTTTTTCCAGTAGTCATATATGGATGTGAGAGTTGGATCATAAAGAAGGCTGTGCACAAAAGAATTGATGTTTTCAAACTATTGTGCTGGAGAAGACTCTTGAGAGTGCCTTGGACTGCATGGAGATCCAACAAGTCCATCCTATAGGAAATCAGTCCTGAATATTCATTGGAAGGACTGATGCTGAAGCTGAATCTCCAAAACTTTGGCCACCTGATGTGAAGAACTGACTCATTTGAAAAGACGGTGATGCTGGGAAAGATTGAAGGCAGGAGGAGAAGGAGACAACAGAGGATGAGATGGTTGGATGGCATCATCGACTCTCTGGACATGAGTAAGCTTCAGGAGTTGGTGATGGACAGGGAAGACTGGCGTACTGCAGTCCACGGGGTCACAAAGAGTCAGACATGACTGAGCGACTGAACTGAACTGAAGATAAGTTTTCCCATTCCTTTAGCTGAAAAGTTTATATGTGTGGTTTTATTTTATTTATATCTTTTTAAGAAAGACTATATGGTAAGGAATCCATCTGCAATGCAGGAAACCCAGGTTTAATCCCTGGGTCGGGAAAACCTGCTGGAGGAGTGCATGGCAACCCACTCCAGTATTCTTGCCTGGAGAATTCCATGGACAGAGTAGCCTGGTGGACTACAGTCTATGGAGTCACAAGAGTGGGACATGACTAAGTGATTATCTGCTTATACTTAGCTTTTACATTTTAATTTAATCATATAATTTTATTGTTTATATTTTATTCTATTTTCCATTTTTAATTATTGATTGATTTAAGAATTATTTCTACTCTGTTAGTTTTAATTTTCTGTTCATCTTCATTTATCTTTTTCTTCCCTTTTCTTTGAGTTTTATTGAACTAATACATTTCTGTATTTCCCCCATTTATGGTAGGAAGCTATTAATAGTGTTTTTATATTTTGACTATTTGCCCTTAGGTTTTTTTTCCCTTTTGTTGTTTAACATACACATTAGACCACACATTTTTCTATATAATCCAAAATGTTCAATAATTTGGCTTTTGTCCTGAACAATAATAGCAAAGAAGCCTTTAGCATACTTTATCTGGCCATTGACATTACTTCTTCAGTTTATTGTTCTAGAGTTTGGTTTTGTACTTCTTGAAAAAAAAGAAAGAAAAAAAATTAGAATTTTTTTACAGTTAATAGTTTATAAACATTTGCTTACATTTTATCAGTTTCTGTGCTTCTCCTGGGTTTTCTTTTGCTTTTTTGTATTCCATGCTGCTGCTGCTGCTGCTGAGTCGCTTCAGTCGTGTCCAACTCCGTGCGACCCCATAGACAGCAGCCCACCAGGCTCCTCCATCGGTGGGATTCTCCAGGCAAGAATGCTGGAGTGGGTTGCCATTTCCTTCTCCAATGCATGAAAGTGAAAAGTGAAAGTGAAGTTGCTCAGTCGTGTCTGACTCTTCGAGACCCCATGGACTGCAGCCTACCAGGCTCCTCCGTCCATGGGATTTTCCAGGCAAGAGTACTGGAGTGGGGTGCCATTGCCTTCTCCGTTGTATTCCATACCTTTTCTCTAAGCTCATTTTTCTTCCAATAAAGTATATATTTCAATAATTTTTAAAGATATTTATTTTTATTTATTTATTTTGGCTGTGTTGGGTCTTAGTTGCAGCACATGGAATTTTTAGGTGCAGCAAGTGGGATCTAGTTCCCCCACCAGGGATCAAACCCAGGCCCCCTGCATTGACAGTGTGGAGTTTTACCCACAGTGTGGAGTTTAATTTGGACTGCCAGGGAAGTCCCGATAATTATTTTAATAAAGAACTTTGTGTGGCATTGGCTCTTCACAGCATTGCATTTCTGATCCACTTTTTTGATCCAGAAATAATTTGTCTTGTCTTTGATCCCAAATCCGTATTAATGGCTTTTCCTTTTTATGACCTAGCTGTCATTGCTTTGGGTTTGGAGCAAGGGGGATGAATTGAAAGGTTAACTTATAGAGTCCTCTTGCTTGACTGGAACTTAGAATTTATGGCTATTAAGTTCCTAGTCCTCAGAGGAAAGGATCAAAGCAGCACAAAGCCAGCAAGTGTGGCAACCTGCCTGAAAGGGGAAAAATAAAATTATGGGCATATGCAAGTTTCAAAAGGTATTTGGCTTTTCCACTCTTTATAATTTTTTTCTTGGTTCAATTCGTACTGATACTGGAGTGATAAGGCTTGGTGTGCTGACCCCTGGTGGATTCAGAAAGTGCCTATTTATTACAGATTTTGGAGTTGGAATAGATTTATCAGGAGATACAGAGTCAGTTGCCTTCAGAAGCCAGACAGGTTGTGTAAATGTGCCAAGTAACTCTGCGTCTGACAGTAGATCATGATGCCAAGTGTGGTGAAACTGGAGAAGGCAGACTCCACCAAAGGCATATGAACTCGATGTTGGCAAAACACACACACACACACACACACACATGCTCACGTGCGCGCACACACACACACACACACGTGCGCGTGAGCGCATGCGCGCACACGCAAAACCCAGAGCAGGGGCTTGATTGGGTTCATCAGTTTGGGTCAACCTTCCATATATAAGACTTAACAGATGTGTTGGGCTTCCCTGGTGGCTCAGATAGTAAAGAATCCATTTGCGATGAAGGAAACACGGACTTGATCCCAGGGTCAGGAAGATACCCTAGAAGAGGAAATGGGTACCCTCTTGAGCATTGTTGCCCAGAGAATCCTATGGACAGAGGAGCCTGGTGGGCTACAGTCCATGGGGTTGCAAAGAGCTGGACGTGACTGAAACTTGGCACGCATGCCCGGAACAAATAGGTTACCCCTCTATCTGGCCTGAGGTCACACTAAAACATGGCTTGTAAGTATAACACTCCTTCCATAATTCACTCTTACTTTCCAAAAATGTAGCAAACATTCCACAGTGCTATAAGGAGCTATTTTTAATTTTAAATTAGGATTAAACCTATGTTGACAAGACTCAGTGGTGGAAAACATTAATCTTCAAGTGAATTCATGTATTATTTCTGTGTTTTAAGCAGAAAACTGTTTGTGTTATACATTATTTGAGACATTATACAGAGAAATTCATTAATTAAAACATTAAATGTCACACAAATTTAAATTTTTTTCCTACTTTTTATGGAGTCAACTTAGAGTTTAAAATCAGACGCTTGTCCCAATATGCCATATTTTTAACTGGAGAGCATAATGACAGAGAATAAGAATGAATCATGTAACAGCGGTGAGAGCTGTGATATTCTAGAACCAAAATGTTTTGAAAAATCCAAATAGCATTTCTACAAAGGAAATTTTACTTGATTTTAATGGTAATCATTAAAGGGCATTTACTCTTTTTTTTTTTCTTATTAATTTAAACTTACGTGGCTTTCTTCCAGCCTCTGTCTGATGTTTCTCTTGGAAACTGCAGTGTCTTCCCGTTACCTACCATGTTGAATCAAGAGTTTTCAGTCTACCAGTCCCTCCATCCTTTCCTCTGCTTTAACCACCATATTTCCGGAATTCAAGTAAATCTGCCTGTGGCTTTCAGGTGAAGGGCAGCATATTCTCGCCCCAGCCTGCCCCAGGTTTCACATGAATGTGAAGAAATAGCCTGTGGTATCCCCAAGGCAAATCTTCAGCTCAGCCTTTTATGGCAGCTGAGATGGGGTTCTTGGTTCCTGTTCTTCCCTCACATTCTCTTCCCTTGATATGCCTTGTTCTCTACTAGACAGACTCAAGCACAGCCACTCAAGCTCCTGACAAAACGTTATGGCAGCATAAGAAACTTGGTGAATAGTTCCTCTGTGTGTACTTACGTATTTATACATTCATACAAACTCAAATATATACACACATGGACACAGATATATACATATCTTTGATAGCTTGAAATAATGGTCTGAGAGGTTATTAAATATAAAATACAAATTTTTATGTAGGATTATGACTCAAAAGTATCTCTATATTTAAAATGATATGTACATACAAACTCTAATATGTACAAATGCCAGCTGCTCATGACTTCTTTAATTTTTATTTTTTATTAGAATATAGTTGCTTTACAATATTGTGTTAGTTTCTACTATACCACAAAGTGAGTCAGCTATATGTACACATACATCCCCCTCCCTATTAGACTTCCCTCCTACTCCCCCCACCCTTATTGCCCCTCTAGGTCATCATAGAGCACCAAGCTGAGTTTTCTGTGCTTTATAGCAGGTTCCCACCAGCAATCTATTTTACACATGGTAGTGTTTATATGTCGATCCTAATTGCACAACTTATCCCACCCGCCAACTGGATCATAGCAAAAGCAAGAGAATTCCAGGAAAAAATATTTACTTCTGCTTCACTGACTATGCTAAAGCTTTTGACTGTGTGCATCACAACAAACTGTGGAAAATTCTCAAAGAGGTAGGATACCAGACCATCTTACCTGCCTCCTGAGAAGCCTGTATTCAGGTCAAGAAGCTGCAGTTAGAACCAGACATGGAACAACAGACTGGTTCCAAATTGGGAACGGAGTACGCCAAGGCTGTATATTGTCACCCTGCTTATTTAACTTATATGCAGAGTACATCATGAGAAATGCAAGGCTGGATGAAGCACAAGCAGCAATCAAGATTGCCGGGAGAAATACCAATAACCTCAGATATGCAGATGATGCCACCCTTATGGCAGAAAGCGAAGAGGAACTGAAGAGCTTCTTGACAAAGGTGAAAGAGGAGAGTGAAAAAGCTGGCTTAAAACTCAATATTCAAAAAAACTGAGATCATGGCATCCAATCCCATCATTTCATGGCATGTAATAGATGGGGAAACAATAGAAACAGTGACAGATTTTATTTTTTGAGGCGCTCCAAAATCACTGCAGATGGTGACTGCAGCCATGAAATTAAAGGATGCTTGCTCCTTGGAATAAAAGCTATGACCAACCTAGACAGCATATTAAAAAACAGAGACATTACTTTGCCAACAAAGGACCATATTGTCAAGCTATGGTTTTCCCAGTAGTCATATATGGATTTGAGAGTTGGATCATAAAGAAGGCTGAGCACCAAAGAATTGATGTTTTTGAACCATGGTGCTGGAGAAGACTCTCGAGAATCCCTTGGACTGCAAGGAGATCAAACCAGTCAATCCTAAAGGAAATCAGTCCTGAATATTCATTGGAAGGACTGATGCTGAAGCTGAAGCTCCAATACTTTGGCCACCTGATATGAAGAGTAGACTCATTAGAAAAGACCCTGATGCTGGAAAGATAGAAAGCAAGAGGAGAAGGGGATGACAGAGGATGAAAATGTTGGATGGCATCGCTGACTCAATGGACATGAGTTTGAGCAAGTTCTAGGAGATAGAGAAAGGGAAGCCTGGCTTGCTGCAGTCCATGGGGTTGCAAAGAGTCAGACACGACTGAGAGACTGACCAACAACAACAACCACCCCTTCCCCCTCTGTGTTCACATGTCCGCTCTCTATGACTGGGTCTCCATTCCTACCCCGGAAATAAGTTTGTTTGTACTATTTGTAGAGACATGGATGGACCTAGAGTCTGTCGTACAGAGTGAAGTGAGTCAGAAAGAGAAAAGCAAATATAGTACATTAATGCATGTATGGGGAATCTAGAAAAATAATACAGCTGCCCAGGACATTTACATACAAACTCGAAAAGCTTTGTAAGACTGTATTTTCAAATGTTAATGTCTGATAGAAAACTTGTTAAATTTTATTATTGTTAAATTTGGTATTGTTAAATTTGAAAATTCCCAGGTCCACTCTTCAGAAATTCTGTTTTAGTGGTATCAGGGCAAGTACAGAAAAGTAGGGCTTGTTTTCTTTTTTTCAGCAAACATCACAAGAAATTCTGAGAGAGGTAGCTAACAGATGAGACTCTGAAATACAATGTTGGAAGGAATAATTTTTTCCCCAAATAAAGCAATCTCGTTCTTGTTTCTATCTTTATGAAATCATGTGCTGGTTCTGTAACCAAAATTCTGAACATATAAAATGTAAATTTCAAAAACTTCGGTCCTTGAGGTTTGATAGAAAACAACAAAATTCTGTAAAGCATTTATCCTTCAATTTAAAAATAAATTAAAAAAACTTCAGTCTTGCTAGTTTTTAGATTTTTTAATGTTTGCATTTAATTTTGTTTATTTTAGATGCAACTTGAAATTCTCTTCAATAAGCTTTTATTTACAGTATAGTTTCATCATTTATTAAAATGCCTAGGAGGTTTTCTTCCTCCATTAAACACATTTACTTAATTCTCAGATATATTTTAGTTTCATGTTAGAGCCCTCTTTTAAAATGTGCCAACAAGGAACACTCCTGAACTTATTTAAAAAAAGTTTGCTATTCATTTTCCTTGGTATGTTTCCATTCGACTTAGAATAGGTAATCAAATACTGGAATTGCCTTGATTCTGGAATGTGAATTGGGTATGCCCTGTTGTTTGGAGAAGTTTGGTGTCATATGGACTTTAGGGAATTCCTGGGGAGGTGGGGAGAAGTGTCTTTATCTCTTAAGCAATGGATGTCGGAACTTTTACATAAACTTACCTTCTCATTAGACAACTGAAATGTGAATCATTTGGACTCCACTGTACCACCTAGAGCCTGACTGACTATGAGTCAGACACGTACATGGTTTCTTTATGCCATAGTGATACAAAGGCTGGATTGGTGTATAGCACTTATAAAACATACTTTAGCTATTGAAGAATATAACATTATAGGGCTGGAAGACTTTAGACGCTGAATCATCCAACACCTTCATTTTACAGATGGGATAAATGAAGCCCAAACTCATAATAATCTCAGGACCTCTTTGAGGGAAAGATTGACTCATCTCCCCAAGCCTGTGCATAATCCTTCCAAAAGGTTTTGTTTATTTTTTATATTAGGTCACTCCTAGTACAATAAAACACATCAGGTTTGGTGCATGGATAATGAATGAATTACGTAACTGCTGTATTTTCTAGCTCCTATATCCCCTATCAGACCCAGAATAAGTTTGACACCAGAATGACCTTTGGTACTTCCATCAGGTAAGCGTGGACCACGGTGTATTTCAGTTATTAACAAAAAACAGCTCATTGGCCTATGGCCATACCGCCCTGAACATGCCTGATCTCATCAAAAAACTGCACAGTGAGCTGTTTATTTTTTTAAAAACCCATGCCACACAATATGGGGGATCTTAGTTCCCCAACCAGGGATTGATTCCTTTGCAGTGGAAGCATCAAGTCTTAATGACTCAATGGAACACCTGAGAAGTCCCTGTTTTCCTATTATTTTTACCAACACTGAATAGTATCAACATGTTTTACTTTTTTCATTATACAAATGGAAAGTAAGCTCAGTTCAGTTCAGTTGCTCAATCATGTCCGACTCTTTGCGACCCCATGAATCGCAGCACACCAGGCCTCCCTGTCCATCACCAACTCCCAGAGTTCACTCAGACTCACGTCCATCCAGTCGGTGATGCCATCCAGCCATCTCATCCTCTGTCATCCCTTTCACCTCCTGCCCCCAATCCCTCCCAGCGTCAGAGTCTTTTCCAATGAGTCAACTCTTCGCATGAGGTGGCCAAAGTATTGGAGTTTCCGCTTTAGCATCAGTCCTTCCAAAGAACACCCAGGACTGATCTCCTTTAGAATGCACTGGTTGGATCTCCTTGCAGTCCAAGGGACTCTCAAGAGTCTTCTCCAACACCACAGTTCAAAAGCATCAATTCGTCAGCGCTCAGCTTTCTTCACAGTCCAACTTTCACATCCACACATGACCACTGGAAAAACCACAGCCTTGACTAAACGGACCTTTGTTGGCAAAGTAATGTCTGTCTCT